>NC_041389.1:574386778-574454221 GCF_002162155.2 Triticum dicoccoides | reverse complement strand
CGAGTACTGGACTGCATCTAAGCCCCCGAGTGGGAGGATTGTTCTCCACTCGGTAGGATTCTCAAACACTTAGGCGAGTACTGGACTGCAGCTAAGCCCCCGAGTGGGAGGATTGCTCTCCACTCGGTAGGATTTTCAAACACTTAGGCGAGTGTTGGACTGCAGCTAAGCCCCCGAGTGGGAGGATTGCTCTCCACTCGGTAGGATTTTCAAACACCTAGGCGAAACGGATTCGCAGCTAAGCCCCCGAGTGAGAGGCTTGCTCGTCACTTGGTAGGAAATTTTTTACAAACTTAGGCGAAACAGATTTGCAGCTAAGCCACCCACTTGGGGATTTCTTACATAAACAAAAGCAACAACAATCACTGGGAAAATTATAACACTCTTGTATTTGATAAACAAACTATAGGAGTACTTTTTATTGCATCTCATCCGAGTGAGTACTTAAGTGTAAAAGGGGCGGAGCAGGTCCGCATTCCATGCTCGTGGCTCATCAATCTGGCGACCGACATTGTAAAGGCCTTGGATCGACGGACGATCTGCCGAGCCTCTTCTTCATTCTCTGGGAGTTCTTTCCTTAGGATATACGCGATGTAAGGCACTGTCTAGTCGGGAGTGATGACCAAAACTTCCATGATCAAGTCGACCACGGCTGGGACCTCAACTTCAGTCGGATCCGTGGCACTTTTTGGTTGCGGGGCTTCTTCGGTGAAAGGATCATCTTGGACTGACGGTGCGTGGATATGTTCCAAAAACACGCCACTAGGAATGGCTTCTCTCTTGGAACCTATTTTTGCCAAATCATCAGCCGCTTGATTTTTCAGTCGGGGTATATGATGAAGCTCTAACCCCTCGAATTTCTTCTCCAGCTTTCTTACTGCATTGCAGTAACCAGTCATGGCTGGGCTTCTGACGTCCCACTCCTTCATCACTTGGTTAACCACCAAATCTGAGTCGCCGTAGACCATGAGGTGACGGACACCGAGTGAAATGGCCATACGCAACCCATACAAAAGTGCTTCGTATTCTGCTTCGTTGTTGGAGGAATCAAAGTGAATCTAGAGTACATATCTAAGCTTATCTCTTCGGGGGGAAACCAACACTACCCCAGCACCGGAACCATTCAGCATCTTAGAGCCATCAAAGAACATGGTCCAGTGCTCCGAGTGAACTTGAGTCGACAGTTGTTGTTCAGTCCACTCGGTGATGAAATCTGCTATTGCTTGGGACTTGATAGCTTTCTTTGCCTCGAATCTGATATCCAGGGGAAGGAGTTCAATCGCCCATTTTGCCACTCGACCAGTTGCATCTCTGTTGTGTAGAATCTCTGACAATGGGGTGTCGCTGACGACTGTAATGGTATGGTCAGAGAAGTAATGAGCAACTTTCTTCGTGCTCATATAAATCCCATATACAAGCTTCTGATAATGAGGGTATCTTTGCTTTGATGGGGTCAGAACTTCAGAAATATAATATACTAGGCGCTGAACTTTAAAGGCTTTTCCTTCTTCTTCCCGCTCGACCGTAAGTACTGTACTGACGACTTGTCCTGTGGCTGCAATGTAAAGCAGCAAAGTCTCTTTGCTGATCAAGGCAGCATGCATCGGCTGGGTGGAAAGCAGGGCTTTTAGCTCTGCAAATGCTGCATCAGCTCCAGGAGTCCACTCGAACTTGTCTGACTTCTTCATCAGTCGGTAAAGAGGCAATGCCTTTTCACTGAGACGAGAGATGAATCGACTTAAAGCGGCCAAGCAACCAGTAAGCTTCTGAACATCGTGCACACACACAGGTCTTTTCATTCGGAGTATAGTGCCCACTTTCTCTAGATTTGCATCGATTCCTCGTTCGGAAACGAGAAAACCGAGTAATTTTCCGCCAGGAACTCCGAATGTGCACTTTGATGGATTAAGCTTGATATCATACCTCCTGAGGTTGGCAAATGTTTCAGCAAGGTCAGTCAGCAGGTCGGAACCTTTCCGTGACTTGACCACAATATCATCCATGTACGCTTCCACATTCCGACTGATTTGAGTGAGCAAACACTTCTGAATCATCCTCATGAACGTGGCTCCGGTGTTCTTGAGGCCGAATGGCATGGTGACATAACAGAAGCACCCGAACGGGGTGATGAAAGCTGTTTTGATCTCATCGGGTCCATACAGACGGATCTGATGGTACCCGGAATAGGCGTCTAAGAAAGACAGTCGCTCACATCCTGCAGTCGAGTCGACTATTTGGTCGATGCGGGGGAGAGGAAAGTGATCTTTCGGGCAGGCCCGATTGATATGTTTAAAGTCAATGCACATGCGAAGTGACTTGTCCTTCTTGGGAACCATGACAACATTGGCGAGCCACTCGGAGTGGTAAATCTCTCGGATAAACTCTGCTGCTAAGAGCCGAGCCACCTCCTCGCCAATGGCCTTTCTTTTCTTGACAGCGGACCATCGAAGATGTTCTTTAACAGGTTTCACTTTTGAGTCGACTCGTAGGCGGTGCTCAGCCAGCCCCCTGGGAACACCCGGCATGTCAAAAGGTTTCCATGCGAAGATGTCCCAGTTCTCACGGAGGAACTGGATGAGCGCTTCTTCCTATTTGGGGTCGAGCGTTGTAGAGATATTAGTCGGAGCAGCATTGGGGTCGGTCGGGTGAATGTGAATCGGTTTCGTCTCACCGGACGACTGAAACGTTGATTCCGTAGCAGGCTTCTTGGCTCGTAACAAATCACTCGGATCTGCATTTTTCTGGTGCTCCTGCCACTCTTCTGCTACCATCTGAGCATCGGCGATCTTTGAGACTTTCTGAAAGCACTATTCTGCCTTCTTCTGATTGCCAGTAACAGTGATCACACCTTTGGGGCAAGGCATCTTCAATTTGAGATACACGTAACATGGTCGAGCCATAAAACGTGCATAAGCTGGCCTGCCCAAAATAGCGTGATATGCACTCTGGAAATCTACAACTTCAAATGTCAACTTTTCTTTGCGGAAATTCTTGGAATCACCGAAAACTACATCAAGAGCAATCTGACCGAGTGACGCAGATTTCTTTTCAGGAATGACTCCATAGAAACTCATGTTGCTGGTACTGAGTCTGGACATCGGAATGCCCATCCCTTGCAATGTCTCTGCGTATAGTATATTCAGGCTACCGCCACCATCCATCAACACTTTAGTCAGTCGAGTGCCTTCGACGATTGGGTCGACCACCAGAGCTTGCCTCCCAGGGTGGCTATGTGTGTCGGGTGATCAGACTGGTCGAATGTGATGGCAGTCTGAGAACATTTGAGATAATTGGGTGTCGCCGGAGCAACCATATTCACTTCTCGATTGATAACTTTCAATCGACTTTTTGTTTCAACGTCAGCAAAAATCATCAAGGTGGAATTGACCTGGGGATATCCATCATCACTATCCTCTTTGTCCTCAACTTTGTCTGACTCCTTTTCCTTATCTTTGGGTTGTTTCCCCTGGAATTGCTGGATTAGGAGCCGACACTGTCGAGTGGTATGTTTCGGGTAAATGAAGTTACCCTCTTCATCTTTCTTCGTGTGGATGTGGCATGGCAAATCCATCACGTCATTTTCCTCCTTGTCTTTCACCTTCTTAGGGTTCCAAGGCCCTTTAGGCTTCCCTTTAAACTTTCCTTGAGTCACGGCCAAGGCTTCTCCAGGAGCAGCTGGCTCGGCTTTCCGCTTCTGCTTCCGACTGGAGTTCCCTCCTCCGGTTTCGTGGGCGACTGACTTGTGCTTCCCACTCCGGAGCCGATCCTCTTCTTCACCATTGGCATACTTGGTGGCTATCGCCATCATTCGACTCAGAGGCATGTCTCCGGTTCGACCGAATTTCAGGTTTAGCTCTCTGTACTTAATGCCTTCCTTGAAGGCACAGACTGCCTGGTGATCAGATACATTCTCTACCGTGTGATGCAATGTGATCCATCTCTGGATGTAATCTCTCAAAGTCTCATTCGACTTCTGTACACAAGCTTGCAGCTCTGTCAGTCCTGCTGGTCGCTTGCAAGTTCCTTCAAACATTCTGACAAACACTCAGGAAAGATCTTCCTAAGTGTAAATGCTGCTGGGTGCCAACTGATTCAACCATGCTCTGGCCGAGCCCTCCAACATAAGAGGCAGATGTTTCATGGCCACCTCATCATTTCCGCCGCCAATCTGAACAGCCACTCGGTAGTCTTCAAGCCAAGTATCAGGCTTGGACTCACCAGTGAACTTACTGACTCCAGTCGCCAACTTGAAGTTGGGAGGAATCACCGTGGCCCTGATGGCTCTGCTGAAACACTCTGGTCCTGAGACATGCACTCTGCTGCTGGTGGGTACATCCCTATCATGACCCTCTCAGTGAGCTCTGTTCCTGTCGACCAGACCTTGAACGATAATGGATCTCACATCAAAGCCTGGTTCCCTGGGGTCGACTGGAATCCTTCGCCCAACATTGTTCTGGCGTCTATCATCCTGTTGCCGAGGCACGTACGATCCACCCCTTGGGGAAGGGGTGGGCACTTGACGTCGATCATCTCGATCGATTCGGTGATCATACTGCTCACGGTTCTTGTACTGATCGTGCCGGTCTCCACGCCCCTCACGCCTAGGGGCGATCTAGGGCTATGAGCCGACTGGACTGTATTTGCAGCCACGGATCTGCTGTGAATCCTATTCCGCGACTGCGATACAGCTGAATTTTGATCTCCTGCTGCCCGGAGTAAATCTCTGATCTGCAACAAGCCTCTGCCAGCCTCTGACTGGGAAGGCTGAATTGACTCTGCTATACAGGCCACAACTGCTAAATTCTGAATCGGAGTTCGATATACCTGAGTCGGTGGTGGAAAGAGTTGACGTCGATTGGAATCTGGAACCCGTTGTCGCGCACACTCATCGAGTGCTTGCTGAAGGTTCTCCAGTCGAGCGCGCTCAGCCAAGTTGGCCAAGCGCGCGTCCTCTAAGGCACGAGCCACGGGAGTTTCTCCAACGATAGGAGTATGAAGCGCATCCATGTTCCGGCAGCGAAGCTCTTCCCTCTGCAGCGAAGTGAGGAGCTCGGGGAGATACTCCTCATGGGCATGCGACGGAACGCCTCCGCCGTCGCCTCCGTCGGTGCCGGGAAAACCGGGAGGACCGCGTGGTCCATCGACCATCAGAACCTCCGCCGCTGGATCACTGCTGTCGCACTCGGATGCAGTCTCTGCGGAGCTAGTCGACAGGTCGAACAGGCCGTAGACAGATTCGTCGGGCTCGATTGCCGCGACTTGGGGGGTGGCCGATTGGCGACCACCACGTGTCTCACCCACCGCTGAAGCCTCGACCGACCGGAGCGCTTGCGCCGGTGGGAAACATGGAGGGAGGACGACACAGAAACCGACCGATACTGGCTCGACGACTGCCGCAGGAGGACGCCTCGGACGCACGTGCGAAAGTGCGTCGCTCCGCAGAGTGGGAGCGCGTCGATGTCGAGCGGAGCCTCCTAAAGCCAAGCAGAGTCGTCGGCGACGAACGTAAGCGCGCCGAGACGGATCTCGCGGCCCTCAACCAAAACTCCGCCTGAAACCATGATGAAGGAGATCGGAAAAAATTGCAACTTCTCCAGTAAGTCGCTAAGACACCTGCCCCACGGTGGGCGCCAACTGTCGTGGTTTTAAGTCTGACAGTAGTGTAGGGGGTACTAATGGAGAGGCCAGATCCTAGCTATGGAGTAGTTGTATACGCAAGAGATTTATGAGTTCAGGCCCTTCTCGGAGGAAGTAACAGCCCTACGTCTCGGAGCCCGGAGGCGGTCGACTGGATCATATGCGTATGAGTTACAGGGGTGCGAACCCTTTACACTGAGGAGGGGGGTGGCTTATATAGAGTCCGCCAGACCCCTCCAGCCCTCAGTTATGCAGGGTTTAAGATACATTAAGATAGGGCGTTACTGGTAACGCTACACATAAAGTGCTATGATGACCATAAAAGCCACTTAATGACCGACCGTTTGTGTGCGGAGTGACTTTAGATCTCCTGAGCGTCGAGTGGTTGGCTTCATGGTCGAGCGGTTGGCTCCATGGTCGAGTGGTTGGCCCCATGGTCAAGTGTCTTCGAGTCTGTCGAGTGGAACACTTCTGAGTCGATTGACAGATGGTTTCTTCTAAAGATGTCCTTGGGTAGGGTAGTTTGGACAGGTCCATGACCCTACCCTAGGTACATAGCTTCATCACTGGTGATACCACCCCCCTCCCATAGCATGAAGTTGTTGCGGCCAAGGCGGATGGAAATCGCCGGAACAGCAAGCGAGGCGGGAACCGTGGCGGCCGAGGGCGAGTGAGGGCGCTCGCGGGTTGGGTGGTGGTCAGGGCCGAGGATGACATCGCGGCGGCGCGGTGGCGAGCAACGTGCGGCGGCGAACGAAGGAACTCGCGGCGGCGGTGCAAGATGAGGGCGGCGCGCGGCGGCGGCGGAGGGATCGGGCCGGCGGCGGCGCGGAAGGGCTCTCGCGGCGGCGGCCCGAAGGCAACTGATACAAGTTAGACACGTAGGGTTTAGGGTTTTGTGTGGGTGGTTGACATCCAGCCTCACGTCTCAATATATAGGTGATCACAATACAATTACATATGTATACGTGTATGTGTACATGTACAATATAGTATACCCTATTTTTACAGTAGATGCTCTTACTATTAATCCAGTGAAACTGCCATGTACGTTAGGATGGCTCCGTCAAAAGCTCACTGATTGAAGGCACGAGGTGATGCAGCATCGCTTTGAGGACAGTTAGTACCACGATCGATCCTCGTAAATCAGCTTTTCACCCTGCCAGGCCAGCTCATCTCAAATGTTGGGCAAGCAAAGTATTTTCTTCTTTGCCAGGAGGACCATCATTGATGATTGCAGAGCATCAGCTCACTCCAAATTCTTCTTCCGGGCAGCGCCGGGAGCGGGAAGCGCGCGTCGCCAGCACAAACACAGGGCCGGACGCTACGGCGGGCTAGGCCCTAGGTCGACCAGCTGCATGCCCAAAAATTCCATTCCGCTACGCGCGGACGCTGCCGGTACGAGTACGACCGACAAATAAACGCGCCATGTACGTAACGGTACGTGCCCGTGCCTGCGTGCTCGCAGTTAATACAGGTGCGCACCGAGCCGGCCGGCCAGAGCACGCACAGCGTCGCCCGCCGCACATGGTCATGGTGGCGTCGCGCCTAAATATATTCCCGTGCAGCCCACCACTCCCTCCCTGCACGTCCCACAGCGGATCGCACAAGGCAAGGCACACGTAGCAGAGAGAGAGAGAGAGAGAGAGCACATGGCAGAGCGATCAGCGGATCGGCGGTGCTACTGCTGAGTGCTGGCCCTCGCAGTCGGCAAGGTCGCGCAGTGCTTGACAGAGGCCGGTCAGGGCGAGCTCTGCCCCGCCGGCGCGGATGGGCAAGGCGGGCAGGTGGCTCCGAAGCTTCTTGCCGGGCAAGAAGGACAGGGGGAGGGACGCCGGGGACCACAAGACCGGCCCTGAGGAGACGCCGCGGTGGGTGCCGGCGTGGAGTTCGCAGGCTGTGACGCCGGCGTCGACCCCGGGGGTCAAGGAGAAGCGGAGGTGGAGCTTCCGGCGTCCTGCGACGGCGGTGGGCGCCGGGGCGGGGAAGGATGGCGCGTTCTTGGAGCCGCGGGTGCTGGACCCCGACCAGAGCGCCATCGCGGTGGCGATTGCCACCGCGGCCGCCGCCGAGGCCGCGGTGGCGGCCAAGCAGGCGGCCGCCGCCGTCGTCCGGTACGCCGCGTCCGCGCCGGGGTCGAAGCGCACCGTCATCGGCATTGAGGAGGCCGCGGCGATCAAGATTCAGTCCGTCTTCAGATCCTACCTGGTGAGTCGCGTCGCGTCGATCCCCCGCTTCTTGATCCGCGAGAACGTCGTCGCACATTTTGCATTGTTTTTATCTGAGAGGCTGATTTGGCTCGTTCCTCGGGATCGACGCGCAGGCGAGGAAGGCGCTGTGCGCGCTTAGGGGGCTGGTGAAGCTGCAGGCGCTCGTGCGCGGCCACCTCGTCCGGCGGCAGGCCAGCAACACGCTGCGCTGCATGCAGGCGCTCGTCGCCGCCCAGAACAGGGCACGCACGGCGCGCCTCCGGCTGCTCGACGACGAGAGGCCCCTCTGCACGCCACGGATGACGCCCACACGCCGCTCGCCGCACCATCCCCGCCTCCGGCAGCATCAGGTGCGTGCGAACATCAAGATACACACAGACCGAACCATCAAAAAGCCTGGAACCAAATTTCGTTCTGGAATGCAGGAGACGGAGGAGAACATCAAGATCGTGGAGGTGGACACCGGGGCGGGCGACGTGCACTGCACGCCGAGGACGTCCCGGCGCAGCAGCTGCTACGCCACGCCGCTCTGCCGCACGCCGTCCAAGGTGGAGCTGTACCAGAAGGTGTCGCCGACGCCGTCGGCGCTGACGGACGCGAGCGGCCGGTCGTACAGCGGGCGGTACGAGGACTTCTCGTTCGGCACCGCGCGGGCCAGCCCGTACCACTACTACTACGCCTCGGACGCGTCGTGCAAGCAGCCGCCGCCGCCGCAGCAGCAGGGCCACGGCGCCGGCGCCGGCGCGGACCACCCGCTCCTGTTCCCCAGCTACATGGCCAACACGCAGTCGTCGCGCGCCAAGGCGCGGTCGCAGAGCGCGCCGAGGCAGCGCGCGTCGGTGTCGTCGGCCCCCGAGGCGGCGTCGCCGTGGGAGAGGCAGGCAAGCGCAGGCCGGCGCAGGGCGTCGCTGGAGGGGCCGGCGCAGGCCGCCGCGCGCGGGCTGGCGTCCCCGAAGGGCGCCGTGCGCGTCCAGCGGTGCCAGTCGCAGGCGAGCGCGGCGTGCCCGTGGGGCGTGAGGCTGGACATGTCGAGCGCGTCCGTCCACGACAGCGAGTGCGGGTCGACGAGCACCATGAGGACCGCGGCCACCAGCATGTACTGCTGGTCGGCGGCCGCCAACAGCACCGGCGTCGCGTGACGGCGGCAAGGCGCACAAGATCTCTGAATCGAATTCGAATCAGGCGGCCGCAGAAGAAGTGCTAGCGTCTGTAACCTCTAGGGACAAACAAGCTCAGTCCAGTGCCGGGGCACTGAAGTTTCTGCGACTCTAGGTAGTTAACAGTAGAAGAAGCTGAGCGTGATGGTTTCAGTGTGTGCTAGTGGTCGATCGTTCTAGCAAGGCCTGATGACATTTTCGTGTTTGTGCGTGCCAAGAACATTGCATAAGAGTGTTGTGTTTTTGACTTTTTTTTGTTCCTCGTTTGTGTTTGGATTGTACAACTGTTTGATCTTTCAAATCTGTCAGTAGTCAAGTTCTAGTCGTACGTTGCAGACTGAGATTAAGGGTACAGCTGAAGAAGTTCCAGTGTCTCGTTGCTGCTGGCTGCTGAATATGACACAGCAGAGCAGAAGCCATTTTGGACAACGTGTACCTGTGGAGAGTCAAAATCTCACTTAGGTTCAGTTTCTGTTTCTCTGCCTGGTTCTTCGGAATAGTATCCCTCAATATTTGGGATGCTTTATACTCCCTCCGTCTCAAAATATAAGAGCGTTTTTGGCACTACACTCCCTCTGATCGGTTCTGTGAAAGAGATGACACAATTGATAACTTGTTCCATGTTGAACCGCGAAACTGAACCGTAGCACTCCTAACAACGTGCAGCTGTGCATACTCTGTTCTGCTCCTGGTTTCCTGGTTTGAGCAAAACAGGGGAAGTACTTGATACTAGCACAATTCACGTGTGATGCCACCAAGCTACAGTATATAAAGGTATAAAAAGACGAAGAAGCCGTCGAAAGACCCTTGTGGCCGTTGTGCGATTCTGATTAAAAAGCAAATGAAGATACAACAGAAGATACTGCTACAGTTGTTGGACAATCTTCAGCGACTATAGTAGGGTCCTTTGCAAGATTTAAGGTGAGACAACATTATGAATTTTGTAACATAGAAAAATGGGCATTGGTATGTTAACTCCATAGTTAGGAGGCAAAAGACTTGCCTCATTGATTAATTAAGAGGGAAAGGAGAGTTTGAATTTTGTGTTACAACACACATCGTGCTACAACACCACTACAAAAGGCCTACTCTCGTGGCATGATGGATCCCAATTTCTTTGCACCCGCGGTGACCCAAGTATGAGCCTCAATCTTGATGTTAGCTAGTAGAATCGTCGGCGGGGCACTCTTGAGTTGGAAGATGCGGGCGTTTCTTTCATTCCAGATTGTCCAAGAGATGAGCATGTAGAGGGTGGCCATGGCTGATATAGACCGAACCCCGTTGGCAAGATCCGATCTGTTGTTGCGGCCCGATCTTTCACGACACACCACCACCACCAGCAGTAACCTCTCGCCCGCGCACGCGATGTACACGAAATAGAGGGTTTGAACCTTGCGTCTCAGCACACAAAAACCAATCTCGATGGCGGTACTCACGCGTAAAACAATTTCCTCGCAGAGAAATTGTAACACAGAGGTTTTCTAAAGCTTTCTCCAAAACTTAGGGATTTTTAGACAGCTTCCCCCAAAACTCGATACGGGTATTTACCCTAAACACACATTGTGTTTATTATCAAAATATAACCTCCCTTTACATTGAACACACCATGGCTATTTATAACGGAAAAACTAACGCCCACACGTGTGGGCATTTGCAGATCACTGACACGCCTTCATCACCACTTATTTTGCCACGTATGAATAGATGACATCAGCAGAAATCTTTTTGGTTTTTGGCTTAAAAATGTTTTATCTCCTAAATAAAAAAGCAAACTAAAAATTTGTTTTCACCATTAAACCCGTCTCGATGAGATCTTCAAAACTAGACCCCATGTTAATATGTTTCAGCGAATTTTTTTTTGCCCAGAAGTTGCCATGATGTTTACACTATAGTTGCCATAATGCTTAAACTAAAGTTGCCATGTGGCACTTTTAGTGTAGATCATGGCAATTTTAGTTTTTCGATGATGGCAATTCCAGTACTTTGACCATGAAAATGTTTTTTATTGAACCATGGCAATTTTAAGTGCATGTATCATGGCAATTTTAGTTTATGGTGCATGGCAAGTCTAGTTTCTTAATTCTCCGTCTTATAATACGTTAAAATTTACTTTTCAATGTAAAAGAAAATAGTTGAAACATATCATGGCAACTTCAGTGTAAATATCATGGTAATTCATGTGCAATAGACATGACAACTTTTAACCAAAATTTTTTTTCGTTGAAATATATCGATATGAGATCTAGTTTTGAAGATCTCGTCGCGAGAGATTTAATGGTGAAAACGGATCTTCAATCGGATTTTTCATTTAAGAGATAAAACATTTTAAAAACTGAAAATCCGAAAAAAAATCGCATGCATGCATGCGATGATGTGGCAATCTATTTGCATTAGAGACGTGTGATGCGTCTTCTTTCCTGTCACACGTGTGGCAGTTATCGACGTCCATTTATAATAGTCGGACACAAGTTTCGCCTATGGCCGTCACACACGCGCACACACACCTATAACAAATCTAAGAAAATAACCGACTTGAATTAAAAAACGAATGACAGATAGACACCGGCCAAAGAGGTTGCTAAATAAAACTTGGACTCTAATCACGTTGGACTCTCTTGGTGGGCCCCATCCAGTTTCCTTCAAAGAAAATAATGTCCACCATTGTAACATGCTGACGTGCACCTCTAGCTCCGGAGGTCTCGATCGGGAGAAGTAGTAGCTGCTTATGATTGTTTGATTAATCTCAAAGAAGCAAATCTCTTGTACGTGTATAACTTCAAATTGTTTTGGACGGGGCAACCAAAATAAACCTTGATCAAACGTACATGAATCCTTCCTTCCATGCACACACGTGTACCCCTCCCCATATAATGCATGCACGTTCCATATCTTTTTTTTCTCAATCTCATGTTTGTATTTCTTCTTTTTTTTCGGAAATGTTTGTATTTCTTCTTATCAACCTCTAGACTTGGGATAACAGAAACATCACTAACGACTTCATCAATAATTGGATTAATATTGCTAATGATTTGCATGGTCGTATCAATGGCCTTCCTATTTGGTATGGTAGAGTCAGAGAGCCCGATCCACCACTCTTCGGTTGACAGTGCCAGGTGCCAAGCGGAAGTGTTGATGCTTTCGAGCTGGAGCCAATCCATCGACCACCTCCTCTTCAGATGCCGGTACACTACTAGACTTTGGGTTAACTCCATAGTGGATCAGGTTGGATGACAAGGTCTATCGTCACGATCGAATAGCAATTTGTTCGCTCTCTTATCCTCTGGTATAGAAATGGAAGAATTGCTTGGGAAGAGAAACTAAAACCAAAATCATAATTTTGAGTTTGCGTCATATATATTAATGCATTTGCTACTTATGTTTTCTTTACAAGAGTGTTATTCTCACAATTAGTGCACTTATTTAGCTTGTTAGACCTGAGGTAATCAATTAGTGGCTTGGAGTACTCTTCCAATGTAGCTATGTGAGGGAAAATATATTTGTTTTGTTCTGTAACATTTAATTAGAACATGGCCTTTTTAAAAATCAGAACATGGTAAATGTGTCATACCTCACTCTGTTTAGTTATGTAAATAAAAGTATATTTGTTTAGTTCTGTAAATACCTCACTTTGAGCAACACCTGGCGTCCGCTCAGCTTGTTAGCAAGCCCTACCGCATCACAGTTGCCCGCCTTGCCGTCGAGCTCCAGCTCCTCGCCAGACCTAGATAGAAGCCTCGGTCCTTTCCAAGACTATTCGTCATGATTCTTGGGCGTCAATCGTTTCTGCTCCCACTAGCTCTATGACCTCGGAGGATATCCCGCTGCGATCAGCCTTGGAGAGGCAAGCTGAAGTTGTTGTGCTCTAAGCTCCTCGGCATGGCTTCCTTCCGGCTTGAGGAGACGATCCTGCCTCTTCGTGACGTCATTGACTCCATGCAGGGTTGGATGCTGTGGATGGGGACCTTTTTGGAGCAAGTTGTGGCAGCACTAAGCGAGCTCTCCCTAGCACCGCATACTACTGTTGTGTCGCGCCCTTTGGTTGTGCCTGATGTCATATTCAACGATGAGAGGGGAGTTGGACTTCATGGTTGTTTTCCCCCTCGTGCTAGGGCAACTCGCTGTCGTTTTCCTCCGAGGGTCCAAACTTCGATGTGGTTGTGACTCCGGTGTTGCGGATCATGCCCAAGCTTTTGGAACCATGTGGAAAACTGGTTCTGCCTCTGTCCATTGAGCAACTGATGGTGGACTCCCCAGATCTCGTTTGTGGCTTTACCGCCAACACCATCCCTGGAGCCCAGCCAGGTGCTGGACCTGAGTGGTGATTTGGACATTGCAGTCTCTCACTCGCTCGAGTCCATTGGGCATGTGGTTACTGTAGTTGATGTAGTTGTTGCATCCGGAGCATTGGCAGATGGTTACCAGAGCTCTCTTAACCAAAGAGGTTTGCGATTTCTGTCTCTAGTTTGGACGCCAATAATCCTGATTTCCTCGCTACTTTGGATGCCAATAATCCTGGATCCAGCAAGACGATTGGTTGCCTCTTGAAGGTGAAGGTGAAGGCCATCAGGGATAAAGAAGAGAGGTGGTGCTAGCGCTTAACCTGTCATCTCGACAGAGAAATCAAACAAGTGCTCACTTTTGAAGTTAAGACTCATATGTTGGCGGGTTGTAGGGATAGGGTGTTGGGGGTGTTTGTTTGTCTATCTTAATGGGCTTGTGGCCTCATGATTCAGGAGTAGTCCGCTTGCATCATGAGGTTGTGACTCCGGTGTTGCGGATCATGCCCAAGCTTCTGGAGCCATGTGGAGAACTGGTTCTGCCTCTATCCATTGAGCAACTGAAGATGGACCCTATTGGGGATATAACTATTAGGTATGACCCGCCCAGGAGGGGCCGGGTTATACCTATGTCAATTCATCATATGAAGCCCATGAGGATATTTGAAGATGAATGTTTAGTTAAAGGCCTAAGGCCCAAAGGCGACTTAAGGCCTATAAGGGTAAACCGCCATATATGTATGACTTGTATTGTAAGGCATGAATAGATAGTCACCAAGCCGAACACTGTTTATGAGCCGGTCGGGACTCCGTGAGCCGCTGGGCGTCAACCTGTGTATATAAAGGGACGACCCGGCGGCAGTTCAGGACAAGAAACAACCGATCGAAAGCTAGGGCAAGCAGATTCGCTCCCTAGTAATCGAGACATAAGCAATACCACCTCAAACTGGATTAGGCCTTTACCTTCACTGCAAGGGGCCGAACCAGTATAAACTCCCGTGTCCTTTGTCCCGTTTAACCCCTTTAAGCTACCTAGTTGTGATGGCTCCACGACTAAGTCCTTTTGCTAGGACATCTTCCGTGACCTTTCCACGATAGTTGGCGCCCACCGTGGGGCCAGCGCACGGTGGTTTTGAGTTCTTAAAGGGAAGCTTCGAAGGGATCAAGGGATACGCTGTGGGCCGGATGACCAAGAGTCATCGCGACAAGCTCTACATCGATGACGTATGCTGGGGCCCCGAGACCGGCTCAATTGAGTACGGGTACCGGGTCCGCTTCGGTGGAATCCATGTCTTCATCGGCAAGATCGGCGAGCCGGGTCCTGAGCCAGACATCTGTATCGACATCATCGAGACGGCTCAGCGTGCGAGACCCACCCGAGCTCAGCCCGCCATGAAGTGTGCCTTCGTGGGATGCATCCATGGAGCGGAATTTGATGAAGGATCTATGTATGGCGGTGAGACGACCATTGTCGGTGTCAAAACCGGCGGATCTCGGGTAGGGGGTCCCGAACTGTGCGTCTAAGGCTAATGGTAACATGAGGCAGGGTACACGATGTTTTACCCAGGTTCGGGCCCTCTCGATGAAGGTAATACCCTACTTCCTGCTTGATTTATCTTGATGATATGAGTATTACAAGAGTTGATCTACCACGAGATCGTAAAGGCTAAACCCTAGAAGCTAGCCTATGATTATGATTGTTCTTGTCCTACGAACTAAACCCTCCGGTTTATATAGACACCGGAGGGGGCTAGGGTTACACAGAGTTGGTTATAGAGAAGGAGATCTACATATCCGAATTGCCAAGCTGGCCTTCCATGCAAAGGAGAGTCCCATCCGGACACGGGACGAAGTCTTCAATCATGCATCTTCATAGTCCAACAGTCCGGCCAAAGTATATAGTCCGGCTGTCCGAGGACCCCTTAATCCAGGACTCCCTCAGTAGCCCCTGAACCAGGCTTCAATGACAATGAGTCCGGCGCGCAGATTGTCTTTGGCATTGCAAGGCGGGTTCCTTCTCCGAATACTCCATAGAAGATTTTAAATACGAGAATCGTGTCCGGCTCTGCAAGACAAATTCCACGTACCACCGTAGAGAGTACAATATTCCACAAATCTAATCTGTTGTCATCTTTTTATAGCATGACATCACGCCATGGTCCGGTCATTATTCGAACCGTTTCTCACAACCAGCCACTACACACGCTGCGAGGCGGTTTTATTGGCACGTCTTGTCAAAGCAGAGATCGTGTCCCCCTTATCACGGGATTCTCATCAATACAGGTGTGGTAACCCAACCGTGTTTGTTTAATATGACTCCTCGATTTTAGGCAAGTCCCAAACGGTCACGCGGGGGACGCTTGATATCCATCCTCTTTATAAGGGGGGCCAAGGCCTGTCCTTTTCTTCCCACGCTCGATCCTTCCCCTCCCGCACCTCGAGTTCCAACACCCAAGGCTCAAGCTGAAGCACTTCGGACCTTCGACCATGTCCGGATCCAATCTTCAAGGCCAGTGGATGGCCTCCTCCATCACAGAGTAGGACATCCAGAAGCTTAGGGAGGCCAGGTATCTCACCGCCGAAATCCCGCACAGGCTGCCTGCTCAAGGGCAGGTCATCCCCACTCCCGAACCCAACGAGAGTGTCGTATTTATTTCCCACTTCCTCCGAGGGCTAGGTTTTAGTCTCGATCCCTTCGTGAGGGGGCTTATGTTCTATTACGGGCTAGATTTCCATGATCTAGCTCCGGATTCCATCCTTCACATCTCGTCGTTTATCGTCGTGTGTGAAGCCTTTCTCTGCATTACCCCCCCACTTCGGCCTGTGGCTTAAGAACTTCAATGTGGGGTCGAGGGTGATTGACGGGTGTCACACAGAGTGCGGAGGTGCCATAATAAGCAAAGGCTCCGACGCCCCATGGCCAAAGGGTTCTTTCGCGGAAACATCTGATTTATGGCAGCAAGAGTGGTTTTACATCATAGCTCCCCGAGGTACAAAGCGGGCGGCCGCTCCAGCGTTCCGCTCGGGCCCCCCACCGAAACTGGTGTCATGGGTCAACAAGGGGCTGGATTGGGGGCCGATTAACGACGTGCTGACACTACAAAGCCGCATCCGAGACCTCCTTAAGAGGGATGTCAGTCTTGTCAAGATAATGCAAGTGATGCTGGTTCGTCGAGTCCTGCCCTGCCAGCGTCGTCCTCTTCGTATGTGGGAGTTCAACCCGGAAGGACCGGGAACCATTCAACAATTCTTCGGCATGACGCTCAAAGAGATGTACGGGTCATTCTTCGGATCACGAATAAAGTGTCCGGACACCACCGAGGACGTGGGTCTCAATTGCAACCGCCCGAATACCCAAGTAAGTAATTCTGCTACCGAACACACCATACTTTATGTTTATTATAACATCATTCTGAAAAGTTGCTACCTGCCAGGACTGGCTAAGGAAGGTGGAGAGGATTAGGTGTTCGACCCCTCTTCCCGAAGGCTCGCAGAATCCTTTGTTGACCAGGATGCTTGAGCGCGCGCCGTATCAAGTGCCATCAGGAGAGGACGAGGGGAGGAATAGAGAAGCCACAGATGGACCTCATATTTTACACATCCAAATTGGGGGAGTAAGCGCCTCCATGAAGGAGGATAATCCGGGAGGTGAACCTAAAATCCCCTCTCCTCAAGGTAAGAAAAGGGCCGCCTCCGAAGATTTGGAAACAGAGGCTTCTAAACGAGGGAAGAAAACCTCGCCAAGGGGCCCTGCCCCGAGGGCGTTCTTGCCGCACAGCGCCCGCAAGGGGGCCAGCCCTCCCCCGAGCCAAAAGTAAAAGAGTACTTTGGTAAATATACCCCGTTTTGTCTCTGAGGATAATGACCGAAATGTATTTGTTGCAGTCCAGCTTGTAGCCCTTCTCCACAGAGTTCGTCCTCGGGGGATCTTTCTCCGGAGATGATGGAGAGCGAGACGCCTCCCCCTGCCTCCCTGTCACATGGGGCAGACGACCCCGAGGTGTCGTCACGGAGGATTTCTCCTAATCCACCAAGGCCAGAAGTTGACACTTCGGCTGCCCAGAGTCTGGAATATCCGGCTCCCAAAGAGAGCTTCAGGAGGAGTCCGGGATTGTCCGGCGCACAGCCGGACACACTAACGGGCCTCCTGGAGCGAGCGGACATCTCAGAGACACATCATGCCTTAATGGGTACGATGGTTGAGAGGATTTCATCCGCAAAAAGCGGTTCAAATGAAGCTTTTACGAGTCTGCTGAGAGGCTTTGAGGTACGCAAAAAAAGTATTTTTGATGGTACCACACATGCTAAGTGTGCTCTATATAGATAGTAGCCCCTGAGACTCTGGTTGCCAAACGTGGCGAATAGAGGATCATAATCTCTGGTAATAAGCGCGCTGCCTTATGTGCAGGTGGCTGAGGGTCCGGCGGCTGACCAATCTGCTGATTTTGCCGAACTAAAGCGGCACCTTGACGTGGCCGATGCCGACATCGCGCTGTTTAACAAGTGGCTTGACGAGGCCCAGGTATGTATATTCAGCTTTTTGGCAAATGTTTAAGAGAAGCATGATACTAGTATCTATAATATGTTGTGACTGCAGATGGAGCTGCTGCCATGGAGACCCTTCGGGCGGAGCTTGCCCGAGCCAAGGAGCAAGTCCGCATAAGTGATGCAGCCGCTTTGAAGGCGGTCGAACAGTTAAGAGCCGAACAGGCTGCTCATTGCTGGAGCGAAGAAAAGATAGCCTAGATGGCTACCGAGCTGGAAGATGTCGCCAACCGCCGTGAGCTCCTTGAAAAGGAAAATCAAGCAAAAGCGGCTGACCTGAACAAGGCCCTGGAGGCAGCCAAGGAAACCCACTCTGAAATGAGGGGGATAAGGGAGGAGCTTCGTGAAGCCAGAGATATCGTGGCTGGTGATGAAGCTAAGTACCTAGGGTAGGGTCATGGACCTGTCTAAGCTATCCTACCCAAGGACATCTCTAGAAGAAACCACCTGTTAGTTGACTTAACGGTGATCCACTCGACTGACTCGAGGACACTCGACCATGAAGCTAATCACTCGACCATGAAGTTAACCACTCGACAGCCAGGAGATCTAAAACCACTCTGCATGCTATGGTCTGTCATAAGTAGCCTTTATGGTCTTCATAGCACTTTATGAGGGCGTTACCAGTAACCCCCCGACTTAATGTACTTTAAACCATGCATAACTGAGGGCCGGAGGGGTTGGTGAACTCTATATAAGCCACCCGCTCCTTAGTGTAAAGGGTTCGCACCCCTGTAACATACACGCATATAATCCAGTCGACCGCCTCCGGGCTCCGAGACGTAGGGCTGTTACTTCTTCCGAGAAGGGCCTGAACTCGTAAAACTCTTGCGTGTACAACTACTCCATTGCTAGGATCTTGCCTATCTCTTAGTACCCCCCTACACTACTGTCAGACTTAGAACCACAACAGTTGGCGCCCACCATGGGGCAGGTGTCTTAGCGACTTATTGGAGAAGTTGCAATTTCTTCCGATCTCCTTCATCATGGTTTCAGGCGGAGTTTTGGTTGAGGGCCGCGAGATCCGTCTCGGTGCGCTCACGTTCGTCGCCAACGACTCTGCCTGGCTTCAGGAGGCTCCGCTCGACGTCGATGCACTCCCAGTCCATGGAGCGACGCACTTTCGCGCGTGCGTCCGCGGCGTCCTCCTGCGGCAACCATCGACCCAGTATCGACCGGTTTTTGTGTCATCTTCCCTTCCCACTTCCCGCCGGCGCAAGCGCTCCAGTCAGTCGAGGCTTCAGTGGTGGGTGAGGCACGCGGTGGCTCGCCAGTCGACCACCGCCCAAGTTGCGGCAATCGAGCCCGACAAATCTCTCTACGGCCTATTCGACTCGCTCCGTAGAGATTGCATCGGAGTGCGACAGCAGTGATCCAGTGGCGGAGGTCCTGATGGTCAACGGACCACACGGTCCCCCAACTTTCCCAGTGCCGAGGGAGGTGACGGCGGAGGCGATCCGTCGCACGCCCATGAGGAATACCTTCCCGAGCCCCTCAATTCGCTGCAGAGGGAATAACTTCACCGCCGGAACATGGATGCCCTTCATACTCCTATCGTTGGAGAAACCCCTGAGGCTCGTGCCTTGGAGGACGCGCGCTTGGCCAACCTGGCTGAGCGCACTCGACTGGAGAACCTTCAGCGAGCACTCGATGAGCGTGCGCGGCAACGGGTCCCTGACTCCAGTCGACGACAACTCTTTCCACCTCCGATGCAGGCATATCAAACTCCGATTCAGAATTTAGCAGCTGCAGCCCGTATAGCAGAATCAATTCAGCCTTCCCAGTCAGAGGCTGGCAGGGGCTTGATGCAGATCAGAGATTTGCTCCGGGCAGCAGGAGATCAAAATTCAGCTGTGTCACAGTCGCGGAACAGGATTCACAACAAGTCTGTGGCTGCGAATATGGTCCAGTCGGCTCATAGCCCCAGATCGCCCCTGAGGCGTGAAGGGCGTGGGGACCGACATGATCAGTACAGGAACCGTGAGCAGTATGATCATCGATTCGATCGCGATGATCGACGTCGAGTGCCTACCCCTCCCCCAAGGGGTGAATCCTACGCACCTCGATAGCAGGATGATAGACGCGAGCACAGTGGCGGGCGAAGATTTCCAGTCGACCCCAGGGAATCAGGCTTTGATGCGAGATCCATCATCGTTCAAGGTCTGGTCGACCGGAACAGAGCTCACAGAGAGGGTCACGACAGAGATGTACCCACCAGCAGCCGAGTGCATGTCTCCGGACCAGAGTGTTTTAGCAGAGCCATCAGGGGCGCGGTGATTCCCCCCAACTTCAGGTTGGCGACTGGAGTCAGTAAATTCAATGGTGAGTCTAAGCCTAATACTTGGCTTGAAGACTACCGAGTGGCTGTCCAGATCGGCGCCGGAAACGATGAGGTGGCCATGAAGCATCTGCCTCGTATGTTAGAGGGTTCGGCCAGAGCATGGTTGAATCAGTTGACACCCAGCAGCATTTACACGTGGGAAGATCTTTCTCGAGTGTTTGTCAGAACGTTCGAAGGAACATGCAAGCGGCCAGCAGGGCTGACAGAGCTGCAATCTTGTGTGCAGAAGTCGAATGAAACTTTGAGAGATTACATCCAGAGATGGATCACACTGCATCACACAGTAGAGAATGTATCTGATCACCAGGCAGTCTGCACCTTCAAGGAAGGCGTTAAGTATAGAGAGCTAAGCCTGAAACTTGGTCGAACCGGAGACATGTCTCTGAGTCGAATGATGGAGATAGCCACCAAATATGCCAATGGTGAGGAAGAGGATCGGCTCCGGAGTGGCAAGCACAAGTCAGTCGCCCAGGACACCGAAGGAGGGAACTCTAGTCGGAAGCAAAAGCAGAAAGCCGAGCCAGCTGCTCCTGGAGAAGCCTTGGCCGTGACTCAAGGAAAGTTCAAAGGGAAGCCCAAAGGGCCTTGGAACCCCAAGAAAGTAAAGGATAAAGAAGGAAATGACGTGATGGATTTACCGTGTCACATCCACACCAAGAAAGATGAAGAGGGTAATTTCATTTACCCGAAGCATACCACTAGACAGTGTCGACTCTTGATACAACAGTTCCAAGGGGAACAGTCCAAGGATAAGGAAAAAGAGTCGGACAAAGTTGAGGACAAGGGGGATAGTGACGAAGAATATCCTCAAGTTAATTCCACTCTGGTGATTTTTGCTGATGTTGAGAGCAAGAACCGACTGAAAGTTATAAACCGAGAGGTGAATATGGACGCTCCGGCGATGCCCAATTATCTGAAGTGGTCTCAGACGGCCATCACATTCGACCAGTCAGATCACCCAACGCACATAGCCACCCCTCGGAGGCAGGCTCTGGTGGTCGACCCAGTCGTCGAAGGTACTCGACTGACTAAAGTGTTGATGGATGGCGACAGTAGTTTAAACATACTGTAGGCAGAGACACTGGAAGGGATGGGCATTCCGATGTCCAGACTCAGCACAAGCAACATGAGTTTCTATGGAGTCATCCCTGGCAAGAAGGCTGCGTCACTCGGCCAGATCGTCCTCGATGTGGTTTTTGGTGATTCCAAAAACTTCCGCAAAGAAAAGTTGACATTTGAGGTTGTGGATTTCCAAAGTGCCTATCACGCCATTTTGGGTAGGCCAGCTTATGCACGTTTTATGGCTCGACCATGTTACGTGTACCTCAAATTGAAGATGCCTAGCCCTAAAGGCGTGATCACTGTTACTAGTAATCACAAAAAGGCGGAAGAGTGCTTTCAGAAAGTCTCAAAGATCGTTGTCGGTGTCAAAACCGGCGGATCTCTGGTAGGGGGTCCCGAACTGTGCGTCTAGGCGGATGGTAACAGGAGACAAGGGACACGATGTTTTACCCAGGTTCGGGCCCTCTTGATGGAGGTAAAACCCTACGTCCTGCTTGATTAATATTGATGATATGTGTTACAAGAGTGGATCTACCACGAGATCAAGGAGGCTAAGCCCTAGAAGCTAGCCTATGGTATGATTGTTGTTCGTCCTATGTACTAAAGCCATCCGGTTTATATAGACACCGGAGAGGGCTAGGGTTACACAAAGTCGGTTACAATGGTAGGAGATCTACATATCCGTATCGCCAAGCTTGCCTTCCATGCCAAGCAAAGTTCCATCCGGACACGGGACGAAGTCTTCAATCTTGTATCTTCATAGTCTTGGAGTCCGGCCGACCATGATAGTTCGGCTATCCAGACACCCCCTAGTCCGGGACTCCCTCAGTAGCCCCCGAACCGGGCTTCAGCGACGACGAGTCCGGCGGTATATTGTCTTCGGCGTTGCAAGGCGGGTTCTCCTTCAAACTTCATGTTCCTGTCGAATAGTGTCTGGCTTCCTTATAAATGTTGCACTCCTTGGCTTCTACGCCCAATAATGGCGTTCTTCCACGTGTCGTATGAATGCGAAAAGCTAGGGTATTTTTACATTTTACCCCCTAGCCGTGCGAACGAGCCGCCTATAAGAGAGGCGAGGATCTAGATCCAGCTCACACCGTCCTCCATTCGCAAGTTCTCATCGAAGTGCTTCTGACAAAAATCCATTCCATCATGGATAGTCGATGCGGCTCCTCCTCTCGCGCTCCCAGCCCTAAGTCAGGAGATTGGGGGAGATGCTCAGTTCCACACAGCGAGCTACTGGCGCTCCAAACCGAGGGATATCTTCCCCCATCTTTCATGGTTCCGGTTCGAGCTGGACTGGCCACCTTCAAGGGTGGAAATCAGGCGGAGAGCATCCCCAACCCTTCCAAAGGAGAGCGGGTATGCTTCGTCCCTTATCTAATAAGGGGACTTGGATTTCCCATACATCCGTTTCTCCGGGGGCTCCTGGAGTTCTACGGACTCCGGCTTCACCACCTCACACCTGCCTCCATTTTGCACATCGCGGGCTTTGTAGCTCTTTGCGAGCTGTTCCTGGGCATCGAGCCCCATTTTGCGCTATGGAAGAGATTGTTTTGCCTTGTACCCCGTTCTTATGAGGGGTCGATATATCAAGTGGGCGGAGCCAAAATATGGCGCATCGCCGGGACCGGATATCTATCCGGCACCCCGAAGAAGGCGTCCGAAGACTGGCCTTCAGAATGGTTCTACATGGAGGACGCCCCTCTGCCGGATCCAGTTCGAATCGGCCTCCCGGAGTTCAGCAATGCTCCCTTGAAGAAACGCCTGAGTTGGCGCCCGCGGAGCCCTCAACGGGAGGATGATAGGAGCGTCCATTATCTGATGGGCCTGATTAGGTTACTGGCCCACTCCGAATTGACCATGATTGGAATCATGGCCACGTGCATTATGCGAGGGGTACAGCCACTCCAATATAGGGGGCCACCCTATGTGGGATTTCAATGGGGAAGACGATGCCACCCGTCACGGCCGCAGAGGGCCGAGCTCGGCAACCGATCTGGCAAAGATCCTGTCCGGCTTGTACAAGGGGGAGGAGGAGGACTTTCTCCGCATGAATCCATTGAACGGATTCTCCATGAATAACCCTCGGAGCTGGGTAAGCGGACGTTTATCTACCCAATCCATACTTCCAAAGTCAAGTATTTTACTTTTTGATTTCGATGCAGGAGCTGCGCCGGGACGTGGAGGGCATACGAAGCCTAACTCCACAGCCCGAGGATCCGGAACGATCCCTTGATCCGACCTCCGAAGAGGATCCGGACATAAAGGTGGAGCTGATTGACGGGGTGTTCCACCAACTTAGCATGGACAATGCCCTAGTCGCCATTACGGCTGACTACCCCAGTTTGATTCTGGCCTCCCAAGTGACTATGACCGAGGTCTTGACACCATCATTTGATCCGTGCTCAATTCTGACCATCCTATATTGATGGTGCATCGCAGGAGGTGCCTTTAAGGCGGGAAGCCGAACCTGCGGCGGCTGACCAGAAAGGGTCAGTTCAGCCCAGCAGGCGGAAGAGGAGTGCGATGCAAATCGAAACGTCGCCGCAATGGTACGGCGCACCGTTGTTTTTAAGGGAAGGATCCCTATGAGGTATATTAACACTCATAACTTTTTCCAGGAGAAAGAGCGCTCACCGGACAGTGTCCGGAGAGGTTGCCAATCAAGCCTCCGCCAGCCATGCTCCATCGCGTGGTCCGGAAGTGGAGGCGAACACAAGGCAAGAGCTGGTGCTCCTCCGACGGAGGATGCCGACAGGTTGTCCGCCACCCGATCTGTGGTGGAGAGCGCCATGAATCACAGGCGTCGCTGGACAGTTCTTCGTGACGCGTGTTTCTCCCCGGAGGCGTTGAATGCCTTTGATGCGGGAAACGCGCACCTCCGTGCTGCTCAAGATGGTTTAACCAGAGCCACGGAGCAGTATGTGAAGGACATACGGGTAAGTAATTTTAATAGTTATATATGCTAGTAGCCCCCGAGACTTAAAATAGTTAAAATAACGGATTTAAGGATCATTTATTATGCAGGATCTTACGGAGAAGAATACCCACCTGTCCCAGGAGCTCCAAGAGTGCAAGGCCGAACTTGAGGCCGCACTAGCCACCACAGGGGGAGCCACAGAGACCCCCGCTGGTAATACGTACTTCGAAAAGATAAGTAGTTAACAAAGTGCGGCGTGTGCGTAAATCTGACAATAATATTGCAGAGGGCGCCGGGCTAGATCCGGACAAGCAGCAGCTACTGCGTCAGCTAAAGGCCGGGGAGAGGGTGCTTATGAAGGTGCAGCAGGAGAGAAACAAGCTCCAAGATGCCCACACCCAGCTAGGAGAAGAGCTGAAAGGTGTTCAGGCCCAGCTGTCTAGCTCCGTGAAGGAGAATCAGCGGCTTCGTCGCGACATTTATAGTAAGTGCTTGAGCAAATTCCTTTGAAAAGAAGAATTCGGCGAGGAAGTCGATTTGACAGAAATGTGTCTTTAGGTGTGCTCACAGGTCGCCCTACGGAGGAAATGCCTGGTTCAACGGGTGACCAACTTCTCGAGCTGGTTCAACTGCTCGAACGTGTTTGGCAGGCGATGAGTGGCGTCGTTCAGGCTTTATGGCCTTCTGTCTCCCTACTCGAGGGCCTTGGAGGGCTTGCTGAGAAGCTTCAGGGAGCACGGCGACGCCTCCATCTGTGGAAAATATCGGCCTGCCGTCAAGGCGCTAGGGAGGCCTGGGCCATGGTGAAGACGCGGTACCCGAAGGCTGACCCAAACCACATGGCCGAGGTCGGACCTGCGGGGCCTGATGGGAAGGAGATCCCTGTGAGCTTGATGTACGGCCAAGTAGAACTGGCCGCGAAATATTCCCAACAGGACTGCAAATTAGACAGCCTGTTAGATGGGATTGAAGAGGAGTACAATCAGTCAATTTGACGATGTAATTTTAAATGACATGTAAAATGCCTTCTAGCCGGATTGTAGATTGTTTGTCTTTGCGGACCTTTTTGCTTCAACCTCGGGACCCAATAGTCCGGAGTGTGTCCGAATACCCTTACGGTTATAGAAGAACCAGGGCATGCATGGAGACAAGGCGTCGGGGTCATAATTGCTTTATCAGACAAGTGCCCAACTAGCTATGTTATATTACATGGTTAGTAAGAAACATCTTCCAGGGAGAATAGTTCCGTTAAGGGTTCCTTTCCCTGGGAGGCATGCCCTAAAGTGCATGTCCGGACTGCGAAAATAGCAGAAAAAGCATCTGGGGGCAAATAAATAAGTAAGTAATAAATCATCTTTCAAGTCACCGACCGAATATTCTCTTAAGAACACTAGTCTTCGGCTTCACCCAGTCTGAGGTACACATCCGGCTGACCCGGCAGTAACAATCGCAGAGGTGCTCCCTTTACCTCCTAGCCGAACAATCGGGAACGTAGGGGTAAGCACAGGAGCTAGGAAACCCAGCTTGGCCAAAACTTAAGTCATATCGATGCATATAATGGTGAATAAAAGGTACATGTGGAAGTATGACACATGTGTTGGGCATGAAGCCCGTATAAATAAGCTTCTGTTAAAGAAGCCCCCAGGTATAATGAGTGCTAGGAGCGCATCAAGTGTGTGCGAACAATGCGCAAATCAGCCTATCAAAGGTATAAAAAAAGGTGGGAAGAAGGAGGGGGACAAGAGATAGTGAAAATGTAAAAAGGCGGACGAAGGAGTGAGACGAACTCTGAGTCCGGCGTTAGGCGTAGAATCTTCGGAGACGGGCTGCGTTCCATGGGTTCGGCTCGAGTCGGTTGTCAGATGCATGACGTAGACGGTATGCTCCGCCGGTCAGGACTTGGTCGATGATGAAGGGACCTTCCCACTTTGGCTTAAGTTTGTCCTTTTTCTTGTCCAGCAGGCGTAGAACGAGTTCGCCAACATTGTAGGCTTTGGCCCGTACTTCTCTGCTTTGATATCTTCGAGCCTGCTGTTGATAAAATGCGGAATGAGCTTTTGCCACGTCCCGCTCCTCCTCTAAGGCGTCGAAACTGTCCTGCCGATCCATCTCGGCTTCTCTTTCTTCATACATGCGCACGCGAGGTGAGTCATGAATTATATCGCAGGGCAGAACTTCCTCTGCGCCGTACACCATAAAAAATGGTGTGAATCCGGTAGTTCGGTTTGGCGTGGTCCGCAGCCCCCAGAGTACGGAGTCGAGCTCCTCTACCCAGTGCGTGTTAGATTCCTTGAGGGACCGCACTAGTCTGGGTTTGATGCCGCTCATGATTAGACCATTTGCTCGCTCGACTTAACCGTTAGTTTGGGGGTGATAGACTGAAGCGTAGTCGAGTTTGATGCCCATATTTTTGCACCAGAGTTTAACCTCGTCGGCCGTGAAATTCGTGCCATTATCAGTGATGATGCTGTGGGGGACGCCAAAACGGTGTACTACCCCGGATATGAAATCTATCACAGGTCCGGATTCTGCCGTTTTAACCGGCTTGGCTTCAATCCATTTGGTGAATTTGTCCACCATGACCAATAAGTATTTGTGCTTGTGGGTTCCCCCTTTAAGTGGTCCAACCATGTCAAGCCCCCAGACCGCGAACGGCCAGGTGATGGGTATAGTTTTGAGGGCGGTGGGTGGCATGTGGCTCTGATTAGCAAAGAGCTGGCAACCGACGCATCGTTGGACTAAGTCCTGAGCATCTGCGCGGGCTGTTGTCCAATAAAATCCTGTACGGAAGGCCTTGCCTACAAGGGCCCGGGTTGCAGCGTGGTGCCCACCGAGTCCGGCGTGAATTTCAGCCAGGAGATTTCGCCCTTCCTCTTCGGAGATACACCTTTGAAGGACTCCGGTTGTGCTTTTCTTATAAAGTTCTCCCTCATGGACCTTGTAGGCTTTAGATCGCCGAACTATGCAGGCCTCATTTTGGTCTTTGGGAAGTTCCTGCCTAATTAAGTAGGCTAGGAATGGTTCCATCCACGGGGCAATTACCGCCATTATTTCGTGGGCTGAAGGTGTTATTTCATTTGCTGAGCCGCCGATTGTGTCAGAATTGTCTGAGTTAGGTGCTGCAGCTGGCTCCGGATTGTTATTTCCGGACTCCTCTTCCCATAATACTGATGGCTTAAAGAGCCGTTCCAGGAAGATGTTTGGAGGGACGGCGTCGTGTTTTGCGCTGATGCGTGCTAACATGTCTGCTGCCTGGTTATTATCCCGGGCTACATGGTGGAATTCGAGTCCTTCGAACCGAGCTGACATTTTTAGGACGGCGTTGCGGTAAGCTGCCATTTTTGGATCTTTGGCGTCAAAGTCTCCATTTACTTGGGATATTGTGAGGTTTGAATCCCCGCGCACCTCTAGGCGTTGAATGCCCATGGAGATTACCATCCGGAGGCCGTGTAGAAGGGCCTCGTATTCGGCTGCGTTGTTGGAGTCCATGTACATTATTTGAAGTACGTATTGGACTGTGTCTCCAGTTGGGGACGTCAAGACGACGCCAGCCCCCAAGCCAGCCAACATTTTGGATCCGTCGAAATGCATGATCCAATTAGAGTACGCACCGTACTCTTTAGGGAGTTTGGCTTCGGTCCATTCGGCGACGAAGTCAGCCAGGACTTGCGACTTTATAGCTCGCCGTGGTTTGTAGGTTATGTCAAATGGTAAGAGCTCAATGGCCCATTTTGCAATCCTGCCCGTTGCGTCGCGATTGTTTATAATATCGTTGAGAGGTACTTCGGAGGCCACCGTTATGGAACACTCTTGAAAGTAGTGTCGCAGCTTCTGGGATGCCATGAACACCGCATATGCTATCTTTTGATAATGTGGGTACCGGGACTTGCATGGAGTTAAGACAGTGGATACGTAGTACACTGGTTTTTGAAGAGGGAATCTGTGCCCTTCTATTTCTCGTTCGACGACGAGTACCGCGCTGACAACTTGATGTGTTGCTGTGATATATAATAACATAGGTTCGCCCAGGTTGGGCGCGGCCAGGACCGGATTTGTTGCCAGTATGGCCTTGATTTCTTCGAGTCCGGCCGTGGCGGCATCCGTCCATTCGAAGTGTTCGGTGCGCCGGAGGAGGCGATAGAGGGGCAGAGCCTTTTCTCCCAAACGGGAGATGAAGTGGCTTAGAGCCGCTACGCACCCAGTTAGTTTTTGTATTTGCTTGAGGTCTTTTGGGATATCCAATTGTGACAGAGCTCGGATCTTGGCTGGGTTTGCTTCAATTCCTCTACCGGATACAATGAAGCCCAAAAGCTTTCTGGCTGGTACTCCGAAGACACATTTTTCTGGGTTGAGCTTAATGTCATATGCTCGGAGGTTGTCAAATGTCACCCTCAAGTCGTCTACTAGAGTTTTGACGTGTTTGGTCTTGATGACCACATCGTCTACGTATGCCTCTACTGTTTTGCCTATCTGGGTAGCCAGACATGTCTGAATCATGCGCTGATTTGTTGCACCGGCGTTTTTGAGTCCGAAGGGCATTGTGTTGAAGCAGAATGGCCCATATGGAGTAATGAATGCCGTTGCGGCCTGGTCTTTTTCCGCCATCTTGATTTGATGGTATCCAGAGTATGCATCGAGGAAGCACAATGAATCGTGCCCTGCGGTAGCATCGATGATTTGGTCGATGCAAGGGAGTGGGAAAGGGTCCTTTGGACATGCCTTGTTAAGGTCTTTGAAATCAACGCAGAGGCGCCATGACTTGTCCTTTTTTGGTACCTTTACTAGGTTGGCTAGCCAGTCCGGATGTTTGATATCTCTGATGAATCCGGCTTCTAAGAGCTTGGCTAGCTCCTCTCCCATTGCCTGTCTTTTGGGTTCGGAAAATCACCGAAGAGCTTGTTTGACTAGCTTGAATCCTTTTAGGATATTTAGGCTGTGCTCTGCCAGCCTGCGTGGGATTTCTGGCATGTCTGAAGGGTGCTAGGCAAAAATGTCCCAATTTTCCCGAAGGAATTCTCGTAGTGCGGCTTCTACATCAGGATTTAATTGTGCCCCAATGGATGCCGTCTTTGTGGGGTCTGTTGGATGGACCTGAAATTTGACTATTTCGTCTGCTGGTTTAAAAGAGGTGGACTTGGACCTCTTATCGAGTATCACATCGTCCCTATCCACCGTGGAGCGCAGCGCAGTTAGTTCCTCTGCCGCTAGGGCTTCGGATAATGCCTCTAGGGCCAGTGCGGCTGTCTTATTTTCAGCGCAGAGTGCTGTATCTGGATCACTGGCGAGAGTGATTATTCCATTGGGTCCGGGCATTTTGAGCTTCATGTACCCGTAATGGGGTATAGCTTGGAAGATTGTAAATGCCTCTCGCCCTAACAAAGTGTGATATCCGCCGCCGAATGGGGCTACTTGGAACGTGACCTCTTCGGACCTATAATTGTCCGGTGAGCCGAACACTACATCTAGTGTGATTTTTCCTGTGCAGCGTACTTCTCGACTAGGGATTATTCCCCTGAAGGTTGTGCTGCTTCGCTCAATGCGGCTCCAGTCAATTTCCATTTTTTGAAGGGTTTCCTCGTAGATGAGGTTTAATCCGCTGCCGCCATCCATGAGTAGCTTGGTAAGACGAAAGCCGTCCACTATCGGAGTGAGGACCAATGCGGCTGGTGCTCTAGCTGTTTGAAATTTAGGTTCGTCGCTGGCATTGAAGGTGATAGCCGTGTCGCTCCATGGATTTGTTGTTGCTACTTGGTAGACTTCAGCAAGGCTGCGGATTGTTCGTTTCCGCATGTTATTTGATGCCGAAGTCTCGAAGACTGTTAATACCGTACTGGTGCTGCTGGGCTGGTTGCCCGGGGCTAAAAAGCCTTCGCCACTTTTGGCCACCTGCCGTAATATCCAACATGCTCGAAGGCTATGTGTTGGAGTGGCGCCTTCCGTACTGTGGATTTTGCAGGGTCCGTTGAGCCATCCCTCCAGTATGGTTCCGTACCCTTTAGGGGTTTTTTGCTTTTTGGTTTTTAACCCAGGTGCTTGAGTATGACGCACCCTTTTATTTCGGACTGGGGTTGTATTCAAGGACGGATTGTCCCAAAACCTAGTTTCGGTTTTCCAGGCACTTTCCATCGCACAGTATTTTTGTACAATGGTCGCTAGGTCGGCGAAGCGTGTAACTTCGCGACGACTGATGGGTTTATGATTCCCTTGTCCGTGCAATTGTTGCAGAAGATTGAAATCGCGCTTTCTTCACGGCAGTCCTTTATCCTGTCCATAATCAGGAGGAATCTGGCCCAGTAATGATGTACTATTTCATCGGGCTCTTGCCGTATTTGAGATAGATCGCTTATGTTTGGGTGGGCGGGTGGAATCAAGTTCAGAACCCTGCCCAATCTGAGGCTCAAAGGCCAAGAAGCTTCCAGATTCGGAAGCTTGGTTTGCTGGACGCTTTCCAACAAATCTAGTCCGATGCCTGACTTTAGGTTCAGTATTTGATTAGCGTACGTCCCTCCGCGGGAATCCGGCATGGAGGGATCGGGAATCCGGACATAGTTGGTTTTTAACATAGAAGAAGAGTCGCCGCATTGTTCCTCTACCACGACAATGTGGTGGGTAACCTAGGGAGAGTTAATTTCTCTCAGATCGGTTTTAAGCCCAATCTGATCATAGTCGGTAGCGACTCCCAGGGCGGCGATGCGATCCAAGAGCTCATTTACGGAGGAGAGCTCAATCGGATCTAGCTGCTCGGCGAATTTCGAGCTGACGAGAAGATCGCTTTTAATGACCTGAGAGGTCATTGTCGGAGCGGTGGCCGAACAGGCGGTCATAAGAAAACCGCCTAGCCAGATAGTCTGGCCGGCGGCCAAAGCTCCCCTGACGACGGTGCCGTCTTTGAAGATGGGAAAAGGCATCCTTCCTGATGGTGACGGCACAGAGGAACTCTCAATGAAAGCACCAATGTCGGTGTCAAAACTGGCGGATCTTGGGTAGGGGGTCCCGAACTGTGCGTCTAGGCGGATGGTAACAGGAGACAAGGGACATGATGTTTTACCCAGGTTCGGGCCCTCTTGATGGAGGTAAAACCCTACGTCCTGCTTGATTAATATTTATGATATGTGTTACAAGAGTGGATCTACCACGAGATCAAGGAGGCTAAACCCTAGAAGCTAGCCTATGGTATGATTGTTGTTCGTCCTATGGACTAAAGCCATCCGGTTTATATAGACACCGGAGAGGGCTAGGGTTACACAAAGTCGGTTACAATGGTAGGAGATCTACATATCCGTATTGCCAAGCTTGCCTTCCACGCCAAGGAAAGTTCCATCCGGACACGGGACGAAGTCTTCAATCTTGTATCTTCATAGTCTTGGAGTCCGGCCGACCATGATAGTTCGGCTATCCGGACACCCCCTAGTCCGGGACTCCCTCAATCACCGATGCTCAGATGGTAGCAGAAGAATGGCAGGAACACCAGAGAAATGCAGACCCGAGTGATTTGTTGCAAGCCAAGAAGACTGCTACGGAATCAGCGTTTCAGTCGTCCGGCAAGACAAAACCAGTTCACATCCACCCGACCGATCCCAACGCTGCTCCGACTAATATCTCCACGACACTCGACCCCAAATAGGAAGAAGCGCTCATCCAGTTCCTCCGTGAGAACTGGGACATCTTTGCATGGAAACCTTCTGACATGCCTGGTGTACCCAGGGGGCTGGCTGAGCACCGTCTGTGAGTCGATTCAAAGGCAAAACCTGTCAAGGAACATCTGCGACGGTCCGCGGTCCAGAAAAGGAAGGCTATTGGCGAAGAGGTGGCTCGGCTCTTAGCAGCAGAGTTTATCCGAGAGATTTACAACTCCGAGTGGCTCGCCAATGTTGTCATAGTCCCCAAGAAGGACAAGTCACTTCGCATGTGCATTGATTTTAAACATATCAATTGGGCCTGCCCGAAAGATCATTTTCCTCTCCCCCGCATCGACCAAATAGTCGACTCGACTGCGGGATGTGAGCGACTGTCTTTCTTTGACGCCTATTCCGGGTACCATCAGATCCGTCTGTTTGGACTCGATGAGATCAAAACAGCTTTCATCACCCCATTTGTGTGATTCTGTTATGCCACCATGCCATTCGGCCTCAAGAATGCCGGAGCCACGTTCATGAGGATGATTCAGAAGTGTTTGCTCACTCAAATCAGTCGGAATGTGGAAGCATACATGGATGACATTGTGGTCAAGTCACGGAAAGGTTCCGACCTGCCGACTGACCTCGCTGAAACATTTGCCAACCTTAGGAGGTATGATATCAAGCTTAATCCATCCAAGTGCACATTTAGAGTTCCTGGCGGGAAGCTGCTCGGCTTTCTCGTTTCCGAACAAGGAATCGATGCAAGCCCAGAGAAAGTGGGCACTATACACCGAATGAAACGACCTGTGCGGGTGCATGATGTTCAGAAGCTTACTGGTTGCTTGGCCGCTTTAAGTCGATTCATCTCTCATCTTGGTGAGAAGGCATTGCCTCTTTACCGATTGATGAAGAAGTCAGACAAGTTCGAGTGGACTCCTGAAGCTGATGCAACGTTTGCAGAGTTAAAAACCCTGCTTTCCACCCAGCCGGTGCTTGCTGCCCCGATTAGCAAAGAGCCTTTGCTGCTTTACATTGCAGCCACAGGACAAGTCATCAGTACAGTACTTACGGTCGAGCGGGAAGAAGAAGGGAAAGCCTTTAAAGTTCAGCGCCCAGTATATTATATTTCTAAAGTCCTGACCCCATCAAAGCAAAGATACCCTCATTATCAGAAGCTCGTATATGGTATTTATATGACCACGAAGAAAGTTGCTCACTACTTCTCTGACCATACCATCACAGTCGTCAGCGACACCCCATTATCAGAGATTCTGCACAACAGAGATGCAACTGGTCGAGTGGCCAAATGGGCGATTGAACTCCTTCCCCTGGATATCAGATTTGAGGCAAAGAAAGCTATCAAGTCCCAAGCAATAGCAGATTTCCTCGCCGAGTGGACTGAACAGCAGTTACCGACTCAAGTTCACTTGGAGCACTGGACTATGTTCTTTGATGGCTCTAAAATGCTGAATGGTTCTGGTGCCGGGGTAGTGTTGGTTTCCCCCGAGGAGATAATCTCAGATATGTACTCCAGATTCACTTTGATTCCTCCAACAACGAAGCAGAATACGAAGCACTTTTGTATGGGTTGTGTATGGCCATCTCACTCGGTGTCCGTCGCCTCATGGTCTACGGCGACTCGGATTTAGTGGTTAACCAAGTGACGAAGGAGTGGGACGTCAGAAGCCCAGCCATGACTGGTTACTGCAACGCAGTAAGAAAGCTGGAGAAGAAATTCGAGGGGTTAGAGCTTTATCACATACCCTGACTGAAAAATCAAGCAGCTGATGACTTGGCGAAGATAGGTTCCAAAAGAGAAGCCATCCCCAGTGGCGTGTTTCTAGAGCATGTTCACGCGCCGTCAGTTCAAGAGGATCGTTTCACTGAAGAAGCCCCGCAGCCAAAAAGTGCCACGGATCCGACTGAAGTCGAGGTCCCAGCTGTGGTCGACCTAATCATGGAAGTTCTGTTTATCACCCCCGACTAGACAGTGCCTTACATCGTGTATATTCTAAGGAAAGAGCTCCCAGAGAATGAAAAAGAAGCTTGGCAGATCGTCCGTCGATCCAAGGCCTTTACTGTCATGAGGGGACAGTTGTACAGAGAAAGCGCGATTGGAGTCAGCCAGAAATGCATAGCACCGGAAGAAGGTCGAATGATTCTCAACGACATCCACTTGGGGACCTATGGCCATCATGCGTCCTCTCGGACCATCGTGGCTAAAGCATACCGAGTGGGTATTTACTGGCCTAGAGCAAATGAAATGGCGAAAGAGATAGTCGATAAGTGTGAAGGATGTCAGTTCTACTCCAACATGTCGCACAAACCCTCCTCAGCCTTGAAGACCATCCCAATCATCTGGCCTTTCGCTGTTTGGGGGTTAGATATGGTTGGACCACTGAGAACTGGCAGGAGCGGCTTCACCCATGTACTGGTGGCAGTTGACAAGTTCACCAAGTGGATCGAAGCCAAGCCTATTAAAAATCTTGATGCTGGCACGACCATCAGCTTCATCAGGGAATTAATATTCAGATATGGAGCCCGCATAGCATCATCACTGATAATGGGTCAAACTTTGATTCCGATCAATTCAAAGCTTTCTGCGCTTCCCAAGGCACACGAGTTGACTACGCCTCAGTCGCCTACCCCTAGTCGAATGGACAAGCAGAAAGAGCAAACGGCCTAATTCTCAAAGGACCGAAACCCCGGTTGATGCGTGACCTCAAGCACGCAGCCGGTGCATGGGTCGACGAACTTCCATCAGTTCTTTGGGGATTGAGGACTACCCCAAATCGGTCGACTGGGAGAACTCCATTCTTTCTGGTCTATGGAGCTGAAGCGGTTTTGCTGAGTGACCTGCTTCACAATGCACCACGAGTCGAGCTCTACTCCGAAGCCGAAGCAGAGCAAGCCCGGTAGGACGCAGTCGACCTTCTGGAAGAAGAAAGAGAGATGGCCATGATCCGATCAACCATCTATCAGCAAGACTTGCGCCGATTCTACGCCAAAAAAGTGAAGAGTCGAGCCTTCCAAGAAGGAGACTTGGTCCTCCGAGTGGACCAACAGAAGCCACACAAACTCGCCCCTACTTGGGAAGGCCCCTTCATCGTCACCAAAGTTCTCCACAACGGAGCGTACCATCTTTACAACGTCGGTCGCCAGATTGACGAGCCACGAGCTTGGAATGCGGATCTGCTCCGCCCCTTTTACACTTAAATACTCACTCAGATGAGATGTAATAAAAGTACTCCTGTAGTTTATCTATCAAAGACAAAAGTGTTATAATTTTCCCATTAATTGTTGTCGCTTTTGCTTGTGTAAGAAAACCCCAAGTGGGTGGCTTAGCTACGAATCCGTTTCGCCCATGTTTGTAAAAATTTCTTCCTGCCGAGTGACGCGCAAGACTATCACTAGGAGACTTAGCTGCGAATCCATTTCACCTATGTATTTGAAATCCTACCGAGTGGAGAGCAAGTGAGGGAGTCCTGGATTAGGGGGTGTCCAGATGGCCGGACTAAGACCTTTGGCCGGACTCCCGGACTATGAAGATACAAGATTGAAGACTCCGTCCCGTGTCCGAATGGGACTTTCCTTGGCGTGGAAGGCAAGCTTGGCGATACGATATGAAGATCTCCTCCCATTGTAACCGAGTCTGTGTAACCCTAGCCCTCTCCGGTGTATATATAAACCGGAGAGTTTTCGTCCGTAGGACGAACAACAATCATACCATAGGCTAGCTTCTAGGGTTTAGCCACTCCGATCTCGTGGTAGATCTACTCTTGTACTACCCATATCATCAATATTAATCAAGCAGGAGTAGGGTTTTACCTCCATCGAGAGGGCCCGAACCTGGGTAAAAACATCGTGTCCCTTGTCTCCTGTTACCATCCGCCTAGACGCACAGTTCGGGACCCCCTACCCGAGATCCGCCGGTTTTGACACCGACATTGGTGCTTTCATTGAGAGTTCCTCTGTGTCGTCGCCTTTAGGCCCGATGGCTTCTTCGCTCGTCAATCGCGATGCGGTCTGGGATGAGACTTTTCTCCCCGGACAGATCTTCATATTCGGCGGCTTCGCACTGCGGGCCAACTCGTTTGGCCATCTGGAGCAGATCGAAAGCTACGCCCCTGACCATCAGGTCAGGTTTGGAAGCTTAAACTACACGACCGACATCCACGGGGACTTGATCTTCGACGGATTCGAGCCACGACCGGGCGCGCCGCACTGTCTCGATGGGCATGATCCAGCTCTGCCGCCGGACAACGCCCAGAGTGTCGCTCAGGTGTTCACTCCGACCATTAGCTCGAAGCCGACTGCGCTAGCCCTGGACGGACGGTTGGACGCCGCCCCAGGAGTCGCAATCTCTGCGGCGATAGAGCCGAATACCAGCCTAGTCCTTTGCAAGGCCCGTGACTCCAAGGTGCCGGACTCCGTTCCGGACTCTGAATATTCCGCACCCCTTTCGATCGAACCCGATTGGGCTCCGATCATGGATTTCACCGCCGTGGACGTCTTTCAGCACTCGCCCTCTGGCGATATCCTAAATTCGCTAAAGTCGCTCTCTTTGTCAAAAGAGCCCCAGCCGGACTACGGCCAGGGTGGTTGGGATGCGGACGACGAAGTTCGAGCCCCACCCACCACGCAGTTGATGGCCACTGTCGACGATCTAACTGACATGCTCAATTTCGACTCCGAAGATATCGACGGTATGGACGCTGATAAAGGAGACGATCAGGAACCAGCACCTATAGGGCGCCGGAAAGCCACCTCATCATACGATGTATGCATGGTGGACACATACAACAAAAACGACAACAAGGACCAAAAGGATGCGGCCAGGGATCGCTCCCCCGAAAAACAATCAAAGCAGCGGTGTAAGCGCAAGGCCAAGCCCCACCTCGACAAAGACCCAGCCATAGAGCAGGGTGAATCAACGGACGATGAACATGCCATTGAGCATCCGTCCAAACAGTGCGGACAATCCGAACAACCAATCCCCCGGAAAAATAATAGCCCGGACGACCTCACGCCAGACAAATGGCTGGAACATCAGAACCTCCACCAAAGGCTCGTCGCCACTGCACGTAGCCTGAGAAAGCAGAAGCGGAGGCTCAAGACGGCAGAAGATGCACTCTGAATCAGATGGGGCAAAGTACTTAATACGACACACAAGTACGACAGTAGTCGCCACACAAAGAGCTATCCGAAGCGGAAACTACTACCGGAATTTGATGAAGAGGCCATAAAGCCCCCACAGTCAAAAAATAAGGAAGCCACAAGGTCGGATAGACGACCCTACGATCAACCTCACGCATCAAAGGACGCCGCACTCAATATGGCACACGATCCGTCTAAGAATTCGCATAAGAAAACTGGCCCAACCAGATCCATCTATAGGCCAAGAAAGCAAGCTCCAGGGAGTGATGCAATGCAACAAATACCCGAACATCGCGGCACGCCTAAATACAGGATCACCGCACCCCCCCTATGTTTTACCGATTAGGTGCTGGACCATGAATTCCTAGCTGGATTCAAACCAGTGACCATAGAAGCATACGACGGAACAACAGACCCTTGAGTCTGGATCGAGGACTACATCCTCCACATACACATGGCCAGAGGAGACGACCTCCATGCCATCAAATACTTACCCCTTAAGCTCAAAGGGCCAGCCCAACATTGTCTTAAAAGCCTTCCCAAAAACAACATGGGAAGTTGGGAAGTGCTGGAGGATGCTTTCCGGGCAAATTTTCAAGGGACATATGTCCGGCCCCCGGATGCAGATGATCTGAGTCATATAACTCAGCAGCCCGGAGAGTCAGCCCGGAAGCTCTGGAATAGATTGCTTATCAAAAAGAATCAAATAGTCGACTGTCCGGACGCAGAGGCCCTGGCAGCTTTCAAACATAGCGTCCGAGACGATTGGCTCGCCAGACACCTCGGCCAAGAAAAGCCGCGAACAATGGCTGCGTTAACAAGCCTCATGACCCGCTTTTGTGCAGGAGAGGATAGCTGGTTGGCAAGAAGCAGCACCAGCGACCCGAATACGTCCGAACCCAGAGATGGGAATGGGAAGCCGCACCGTAACAAAGAACCGCGCCGGATAAAGGACAACAGCCTGATGAGCACGGCAGTAAATGCCGGATTCAAAAGATCTCGGCAAAATCAGAAAAAGCCGCCCCCAAAAGACGATAGGGACGAGCTATCCAACCTCAACAAAATTTTGGACAAAATATGTCAAATCCACAGCACTCTGGGGAGACCTGCAAACCATACCCACAGAGATTGTTGGGTCTTTACGCAGTCCGGCAAGCTCAACGCCGAACACAAGGGGCTCAACACACCAATCGAAGATGACGATGCACCCCACAAGCAGAGCACGGAAGAACAAAAGAAGTTCCCACAAGAAGTCAAGACAGTAAATCTACTTCATGTGACAAAAGGGAAGAGCAGAACGGCACCTACAAAGACACGCGCCGTACAGCCAGCCTCGGAGGAGCAACCCCACTGGTTGTTACAACCAATCACCTTCGATCATCAGGATTACTCCAGAGGAGACCAGAACGCAGGGTGGACTGCCTTGGTCGTAAATCCAATTATTAACGGACTCCAATTTACAAACGCCCTTATGGACGGCGGCAGCGACTTGAACCTGTTATATCAGGACACAGTTCGCAAACTCGGAGTAAACCCAGTTATAATACACCTCGGCAACACTTCCTTTCAAGGAGTAACGCCAGGCCCGGATACACCACGTATGGGTTCCCTTACGTTAGGAGTCACGTTCGGATCACCCGACAACTTCCGAAGCGAAAAGCTAACATTCCACATCGCCCCATTCGTAAGTCGCTATCAAGCGCTACTGGGACGTGAAGCTTTCGCCCGCTTTAATGCAATACCGCATTACGCATCCCTTACACTCAAAATGCCTGGCCCAAAGGGCATCATTTCATTACAGGGGAACATAAATTGACCCCCAAAGTACGGGCAAGGGTGCGGCTGCCTAGACAACCGCCCACAAATCCAGCCCTACTATCCCGAACACGACTCGACGAGTCCGGCGTCAACATGTTTAACATCCGCATACCCCCATGCAAGGGGCTCCGAGTGCTCACGCCCGGAGACAATACGGCCCAACTCCTGCTCCAACTATATTTTATTTATTTCAATTTCTCGCACGCTTTTTTTTACTAAGTTCCTCTCTTTCGCAGATGAACATCATGCTACGCCCGTCCAGGATACGGCACAACGGAGACACAGGCGCAGACGTGCAGCAGGGACCCGTTCAAGGATTCTTTTCAGATTAAGATCCTGCGTAAACCTTTTTTACTGTCTCTTGTTGATAACATCCCCCGGCTTTCTCTATAGCCGAGGAGGAGGCTGGCGTCTTGGCATGTGGCCACGCCAGAATTTTTGCACGTACCTAGATACTAGGGGCTTTTTTACCAAGGGCTCTATTTCGGCCCATCTTCATAAAGACCGAATACCTTAGGGAGTGTCCGGCGTCGCGAGTTTGGCCCTATATGAATTAGCTCCGAATCATGTCTTTGGTCAAATGTTGGGTTTGCCCGGCTCCTGTATTTTGCTGCCTTATGTTCCGTTATATTGGCTAACGCGGCACCAGGAGAACTACTGCGATTGTGCCCCGGTTCAGCCAGGTGAGCACCTCAGTAGAGAAAGCCGAAAACTTACTGTCATGATATAGTGAGAGACTGGTCAACCACTCGATGACTTTCAGAATCTTTAGGATTCCCCCGCATTAACGAAGGGCCGCTTCCCGGTCAGGCACACTCACGCCCCGAATTCGGGCGAGCGCGGTGCCCCTAGGGGCTATTCAGTAGCCCCACTGTCAAACTCCTATGGCTAAGTGAAAGTGATAAAGCATTATAGTCCGGTTGCCTAATTTGCCGCGCCACCACCTCCTTTGTAGGACCAAGACATTGGATTAAGTGTGAAAAGGCGCCTTTTTTGCGAACACCCCCGCATTCTATGCGTGGGGGCTGAAGCCAACGAATGCCATCTTTCAGGTTATATACAAATATATACATTAAACGGCCGCACAGAAGGTATCATGATTCTTGCAAGCACAAGTATAAAAAGTTTTTTTTCTTTCATAAAAACAAAATTCGTTTTACAAATAGTATAAGCTATTCGAACACAACATCCTTCAAGCACTACGACTCTATTATACAAGCGCCAGGAATAACTTCCTCAAAATAGTGCTTGGCAGGTACTCGGCTTTCGTCCGAATCCTGGGACGCAACAATACTAGCCTTCATATCTGCCCAGTATGTTTTGATACGGGCAAGTGCCATCTGTGCGCCCTCTATGCACGCCGACCTCTTCATTGCATCAGCATGCGGCACCGAACCAAGGAACTGCTACACCAAGCCAAAATAACTCTTCGGCTCCGGCTTCTCCGGCCACAGACGACTCGCAACATACCTCATGGCGAGTCCGGATAACCTGTTCAGCTCCGCCCAGGCGGCCAAACGGTCGGATACTGACAGTGGGCATTCTGGATTGTGGTACTGCGACCAAAAAAGCTCTTCCAATTCATGGTCACCTCGGCTGCGGAAGTGTTCGGTCGCGTCCGCCGCACTTGCTGCCAAATCCAGGTAAGCGTTTTCCGCACTCCACTGCCAGTCTAATGGAAGATACTTGGGGTCTCCGAACTTCATCCGCAGCATATAAGGCTTTCCAGCCGTGATATCTCCGGCCTGACGTAGCTCCTCCTTCATCGCTCTCATGGCAGAGCGAGTATCCTTGGCTTCGGCAGTGATATTTTCAAGGTCCTTCTGAGCCGCCCTATCTTCTTGTTCGAGAAATTTACAGCGGTCGGTAGCATCCTTCAATTTTATGGCCATCTCGGCTATTTCCTTCTTGCTCTGGCAGTGAGCAGCCTGTTCGGCTTTTAGCTCTTCAGCCGCTTTAACGGCAGCCGCATCACTTTTCCTTGCTTGCTCCTTGGCCCGGGCAAGTTCCGCCCAAAGGTTCTCCATGGCAGCAGCACCATCTACATAAAGTATATACATATAAGGCGCGAGCATCAAGCTCCTATTACTGGGTGTCTTTTGAACATACCTTGCGCCTCGTCTAGCCGCTTATTTACAAGCGCGATGTCGGCATCTGCTACATGAAGTTGCCGCTTTAGTTTGGCAGATTCATCAGTCCGGCTAGCCACCGAACACCTAGCCACCTTCATGGAATGGGCGACATATTATACCTGAGGTTATGATCCTCTGTGCGCTGTCACTCGTGACGACACATAGAGTCTCAGGGGCTACTATTCATACATGGCACATTTAATATGCGGCTCTACCAAAAGGTACATCTTTCTACGTACCTCAAAACCTTTTAGTAAACTCCTGGCAGCTTCGTACAATCCGCTTTCCGCGGATGAAATCCTTCCAATCACCGTATCCATCAACATACGGTGTTCTTCTGAGATGGACGCCCTACCAAGCAGATCCTTCAGCCCCTCCGCCGGTGCGGAAGAAGGTGCCGGACTAGTCTGACGACCTTTTCCAGGGTCCGGACTTGAAAAAACCCTCCGGGATGATACCTCGGGGTCGCCAACCTCGTGAGACGGGGGAACAAGGGGGGCATTTCGCTCTCTATCATCTCTGGACGAAGATCACCTAAAGATGAGCTCTGCTGAGAAGGGTTGAGATCCGAACTGCAAAATAATGTTTCAGTCATTTCCCTCAGGAATAAAACATGAGTGTGATTCATTATGGAACCCCTCCCTTCACATACGTCTCGGGGGAGAGCGGGTCCCCTTTAGGGGGCGATTTGGCTGGGGCGTTCTCCGGTGCCGAACCCTCTGATGAAGATTTCTTTCCTTGTTTTGAGGTTATCACCTCCGGGTCTTCAGAGGCAATCCTTTTCTTTCCCTGGTCGGGAGAATTTTCGATTCTTCCGTTCCTAACGGCCTCCTTCGTGGAGGCGGTAGCTCCTTGGGCCCCCCCTTCGCCTTCCACCAACGGCGTGACCTCCAGCATCCTGGTCAGCATGGGATTCGGCACGGTTTCGGGCAGGGGGGCTGGACACCTGATAAGATTTGCCTTCGTCATCCACTCCTGTTCAAAGGACAACTCTGCTAAAGGGTAGATTTGATAAAAATATGGATGGTGTATCCAAATACGGGGCTACTTACTTTAGCATACGAGCGATTGCAGCTCAGACCTGCGTCCTCGGACTAATCTAGACACCTTGCTTGTGATCCGAAGAACGATTTGTACATCTCCATGGGTGTCATTCCCATGAAATGTTGTAGGACTCGTGGTCCCTCCGGATTGAACTCCCACAGGCGGAGAGGTCGACATTTGCAGGGCAGTGTGCGGCGAATCACCATGACTTGCACCACTACGGTCAAATTGATATCTCTTTCCAGAAGATCTCGAATACGGCCCTGCAGCAAGGGCACGTCTTTGGGAGGCCCCCAGATAAGTCCTTCATTAACCCATGACGCCAGGCGTGGTGGGGGACCCGAGCGAAAAGTAGGTGGTGCCACCCATGTGGTGCCCCTAGGGGCTGTGATGTAAAACCAGTCCCGTTGCCATAAGCCGAGCTCCTCTTGAAAAGAGCCTTCGGGCCATGGAGCGTCGTCCATCTTGCTTATTATAGCCCCTCCACACTCAGCGTGCTGCCCCTCGATCATTTTCGGTTCCACTTTGAAAGTTTTTAGCCACAATCCGAAGTGAGGGGTGATATGGAGGAAGGCTTCGCACACGACAATGAATGATGAGATCTGGAGGATGGACTCCGGAGCTAGGTCGTGGAATTCCAGCCCGTAGTAAAACATAAGCCCCCTTACAAAGGGATCGATCGGGAAGCCTAGCCCCCAAAGGAAGTGAGATGCGAACACCACGCTTTCACCGGGCTGGGGAGCGGGAACAGCTTGCCCTTGAGTAGGCAGTCTATGCGAAATTTCGCCGGTTAGATACCTGGAATCTCTTAACTTTCGCACATCTTCTTCCATAATGGAGGAAGGCATCCACCGGCCTTGAAGGTCGGAGCCGGACATCTTCGAAGATCCGAAGCGCCTAAAACTAGAGCTTTGGGTGTTGGAACTCGAGGCGAGGGGCGGATTTGATTGGTTTGAGAAGAAGGGAGCCAAGCCTTGGTTCCTTTATAAAGGAGGTGAATACCAAGAGTCCTCCCCGTGACAGTTTGAGACTCGCTTTCAATTAGGGAGTCATACCTAAGTCACGGTTGGGTTACCCACGCCCATATTGATGAGAATCCCGGAATAAGGGGACACGATCTCTGCTTTGACAAGACGTGCCAAGGAAACCGCCTTGCTAAACGCGCTAAGGTGGAACGGTAAAGTGAATGAAAGTCTGGCCGTGGCATGATGTCACGCCGCGGAATACGTCAGCAGATCCGATTGATGCAAATATTATTCTCTCTACGGTGGAATATGGAACTTATTTTGCAGAGCCGGACACTACCCTGGTGTTCAACATCTTCTATGGAATATTCGGAGGAGGAACCCGCCTTGCAATGCCGAAGACAACTTGCACGCCGGACTCGTCGTCATTGAAGCCTGGTTCAGGGGCTACTGAGGGAGTCCTGGATTAGGGGGTGTCCGGATGGGCGGACTAAGACCTTTGGCCGGACTCCCGGACTATGAAGATACAAGATTGAAGACTCCGTCCCGTGTCCGTATGGGACTTTCCTTGGCGTGGAAGCCAAGCTTGGCGATACGATATGAAGATCTCCTCCCATTGTAACCGACTCTGTGTAACCCTAGCCCTCTCCGGTGTCTATATAAACCGGAGAGTTTTAGTCCGTAGGACAAACAACAATCATACCATAGGCTAGCTTCTAGGGTTTAGCTTCTCCGATCTCGTGGTAGATATACTCTTGTACTACCCATATCATCAATATTAATCAAGCAGGAGTAGGGTTTTACCTCCATCGAGAGGGCCCGAACCTGGGTAAAAACATCGTGTCCCTTGTCTCCTGTTACCATCCGCCTAGACGCACAGTTCGGGACCCCCTACCCGAGATCCGCCGGTTTTGACACCGACAGCAAGCCTCTCACTCGGAGACTTAGCTGCGAATCCGTTTTGCCTAAGTATTTGAAATCCTACCGAGTGGAGAGCAAACCTCCCACTCGGGGGCTTAGCTGCGAATCCGTTTCGCCTAAGTGTTTAAAAATCCTACCGAGTGGAGAGCACACCTCCCACTCGGGGGCTTAGCTGCAGTCCAGTACTCGCCTAAGTGTTTAAAAATCCTACCGAGTGGAGAGCACACCTCCCACTCGGGGGCTTAGCTGCAGTCCAGTACTCGCCTAAGTATTTGAAAATCCTACCAAGTGGAGAGCACACCTCCCACTTGGGGGCTTAGCTGCAGTCCAGTACTCACCTAAGTATTTGAAAATCCTACCGAGTGGAGAGCAAACCTCCCACTCGGGGGCTTAGCTGCAGTCCAGTACTCGCCTAAGTGTTTAAAAATCCTACCGAGTGGAGAGCAGACCTCCCACTCGGAGGCTTAGCTGCAGTCCAGCACCCGCCTAAGTATGAAATTCATTCCGATCCGCAAGGACGACAAGGTACAGGTCGACTGCTACCTTCTCCTTCCAGCTACGGCACAAATACAATGAGAAACAATAAAAATCTTACTGAGTGGTGAGTCTGCCTCACACTCGAGGGCTTAGTTGTAGCCCAGTGCTCGCCTAAGTGTTTAAAATCCTACCGAGTGGTGAATCCGCCTCTCATTCGGAGGCTTAGCTGCAGCCCAGTGCTCGCCTAAGTGTTTAAAATCCTACCGGGTGGTGAACCTGCCTCTCACTCGGGGGCTTAGCTGCAGCCCAGTGCTCGCCTAAGTGTTTAAAATCCTACCGGGTGGTGAACCCGCCTCTCACTCGGGGGCTTAGCTGTAGCCCAGTGCTCGCCTAAGTATTTAAAATCCTACCAAGTGATGAATCTGCTCTCACTTGGGGGCTTAGCTGTAGCCCAGTGCTCGCCTAAGTGTTTAAAATCCTACCGAGTGGTGAGTCTGCCTCACACTCAGAGGCTTAGCTGCAGTTCAGCACTCGCCTAAATACGAAAATCGTTCCGACCCGCAAGGACAACAAGGTGCAGGTCGACTGATTACCTTCTCCTCCGGGCTCCGGCACAAATACAACATGCGCTCTGTTAGGACAGCGGTGTGCAGGTTGACTGCTACCTTCTCCTTCGAGCTTCGACACAAATACAACGAGCGTTTCGTCCTGGGTAACAAGGACGCAAGTCGACTGAGATCTGTGCTCCAGCCTGGAAGAACAAGTCCCAAGCACAAAAATATATCCCGAGCGAAAAACAATGTCTTCGAAGACAAATGCAACCGTCCTATGGATCCAAAAGTGCTCAGGCATCAAGCCTGTTAAAGTTTATCGGTTACAAAAACCACTCAGCATTCCGAGGCGAATTTAAGGCATCAAGCATAAAAGTTTTTTACTCCTCCGACGGAGGACTGGAAGGTGCGACGAACTCGTCCAGATCGATTCCGTCGGCAATCCGAGTGGCAGCTGCAATGAATGTCTCCATGACGGATCGGAAGTCATGCTTCTTAGTATTGACCACCTTGAGGGACGCCAGCTTCTCTTCTCGTGCATCTTTGCAATGAACGCGGACTAAAGACAGAGCTACGTCAGCACCACACCTGGCAGAAGACTTCTTCCACTCTTGCACTCGGCCTAAGACTTCATTCAGTCGAGTCATCAAAGACTCGAGGTCGTTCTGAAGCGTCTCCCCTGGCCAGAGTGTCGTGTTGATTCGCAACGCTGCTGCCTTCAGTCGTGCCAGATAATCCACCACGCCAGCGACGCGAGACTCCAGTCGAAGCACATTCATGGCAGCTTCATCCTTCATTGGAGAGTTGATAGGATCCAAGCCTATCTCCACTCGACTAGTCTCTTCCTCAAAATTTTGGCAGAATTCTATAAACACGAGTCAGACATGAACCAGCAGTTCCACGACAAATCAACGGTGACAAGTTAGTTGAGTGAAAGAGGTTACCTTCAAGCATGAGGAACAGCTTCTTGGCGAGCCCTCCCAGATAAGCTTCCAGATCGTTCTTCTTCCCCACCAGTTCACCTGCCTTATCACTCAGAGCAATCTTGTTGTTCTTCAGACGGCTGACTTCCTTGTTGGCCGCGTCAAGAGCAGCTTTCAGGTTGACGTTCTCCTCTTCGAGTTTGCCGACTGAAGCCAGCTTTTCTTCCGCAAGCTTCGTCTTATCAGATGCAGCCTTCGGCGCCTCAGCAAGTTCCTGGTCCTTCTTGATCAGAGCCGCCTTCGTTTTCTCTGCAAAATGGCAAGGAGGTCAGAATCAATAATGGGAAGAAAGATAAAAACAATCGTCAAGTTCTCACCAATCGTACCTGTTGCCTCGTCCTTCGCCTTATGAAAGTTCTCCTGGACAAGTTTTAAGTCGAGGTCGAGCTGTATGTGTTTCTTCTCCAACTCAGTATAACGGGCCACGAGCTCTCAAGGTTTCTGCAAAGAAACAGTCGACAGACATTAAAGAGAGGTTACTTCCGAGTGACTAAGAGAAAAACAGTAAAGTTTCTAAGACTACAGTCGAATCAAAATATTCAACAGTAGTCTCGGGGACTACACCCAGTGGGTGCACTCAGCGTGCCCCCACTAGTTCTACCGACTCGATCCGATCAGCCGACCAAGAGGAACAAAGAGATTACGGTCTCATCATAGTCAATAAAAGAAAAGAGAGAGAGTTCTTCAGACTACAGTCGACTGCCCGCAGTCCACCATTGTCTCGGGGACTACACCTAGTGGGTGCACTCAGCGTGCCCCCACAGGTCCTAATGTTCCACTCGACATGGTCCGACCAGACCGAGTGAAGAAATTTCAACTATAAAGACTATAGTCGACTGCCCGCAGTCCACCATAGTCTCGGAGACTACACCCAGTGGGTGCACTCAGCATGCCCCCACCTATCTACAAACCCAATCGACACACCCAGTGGGTGTATAGACATAAAGGTTTCTGGAAAGAAAATCTTCAGATAACATATCCTAACAGAACATGCGGTTGTCAACTAACCTGGACATTGCTCTGAAGGGCTGAGCTCGCATCGTAAGCCGCTTGGCTGGCTTCCCGGATCGCCTTCATGTGCTCCATCATAATTCCCGCCTGGCGTATAGCCTCCTTAGCAGCGCCCGCCTGGCCTCTGGGACGTGGTGTGTGGCGAAAAGGGAGGGCGGTTCGGCAGTCGACGACGAAGGCCTGACGCTTGTCAGCGGCACGGTGAAGGTCACAGAATGCCGAGCGGTGTCGCCACCCTCTTGAACTAGCACCTCAGGTGCTGACGCAGTCCGAGTGGCCCTGCCAGCCGGGTCCGTTCTGCTCTCGCTCGCCTTCAGAGGCACCTCGTCATCATCATCAGGGAGATCAATGACGTGGCGAGGAGCTGCAAGATAAATCCAGAGTTGGAACACGAAGATCCAGTCGACCAAAGTGAAAACTACAAGAGGACGTACCAGGGTTGGAGGTAACAGTGTCTTCCATTTCTTGGTCGCCATCCTTGGCGGAGGTCTCGGAGGTAGCAGCGCTGCAGATTTCAGAAATCAGTCGGTTAGTCGATGAGTCGACCAGAAGTTCACTTGAGCTGAACAGAAAAACACAAATCCTGTTGTTACCCAGAGATGGTGGGAATGGCCATTTTCATCTTAGGTAAGGCCTTCGGCGGCTTCGACGACTCCACCCGCGGATGCTTCGACGCTTTTTCAGTCGGCACCGGAGAGGCCGTCCGATGGCGCTTTGTCGATGCAGAACGGGTGCAACCGCTTTGCCGCGCTCCCTCGCGGGGTCGTGGGCGAGCTTGGATCGCCTCTCCACGCAGGGAGGATCGACGTCCATTTCCATCTCCTCCTCCTCGCTGGAGCCGTCTTCAACCTCTTCCCCCTCGCTGTCAGATTGCCATTCCTCCCTCTCACTTTCACCTCCACTCGCCTCTCCTTCCTCGGCTTGCTCCTGCGCCCCGTTGGGCATCGAGTACATCTCAGTCGTGACCTAGAAGACAGCAAGCAAGATAAAAGTAAGCCGGTTGATTTCAAACAGAATAGAATAACAGAATTTCAGTCGGAAATACGGAATCGGACCTTGTCAACTTCATATGATTGGCCGAGTGGAACGACCCTCCTGGCTCCTCGGGGGTTGTCCTTGTTCCCCATAATGCTTCCCATCCACTGCTCCAGAGTGGCGCCGTCGATCTCCTCTGGGTGGATCCGAGTGGTGTCATCAGTTCCAGAATACATCCACATAGGATGATCTCGAAATTGGAGCGGCTGGATGCATCGCCGGAGGAAGACCTCCAGGAGGTCCATACCAGTCACCCAGTCGCCGATGAGCTGCACGACACGCTCGACCAACACCTTCACCTGCGCCTTCTCCTCCGGGACCACCTTCAAAGAGGAGGGCTTCATCACTCGCTCCATGGAAAAGGATGGGAGCCCGGTCGACTGCCCTGGCGTCGGCTGGTCCTTGCAGTAGAACCAAGTCGACTGCCATCCACGGACGGAGTCGAGCAAAACCATGGTCGAAAAAGAGCTTTTCCCCCTCAACTGGATCCCAAGGCCCCCGCACATCTGAATCACATGTGTCCTCTCGTCACACGGATTTGCCTTCTTCACCGTCTGGGAGCGACATGTGAAGATGTGCTTAAAGAGGCCCCAGTGAGGCCGGCAACCCAAGAAGCATTCGCACAAAGATACATAGGCGGCGAGGTACACTATGGAGTTGGGTGTGAAATGGTGGAGTTGTGCCCCAAAGAAATTCAGAAACCCCCGGAAGAAAGGGTGGGGCGGCAAAGAAAACCCACGGTCGACGTGGGTGGCCAGAAGAACGCACTCACCCTCCTGAGGCTGCGGCTCTGACTCCCTCCCCGGGAGCCGCCCCGATCCATGGGGGATCAGCCCGCCGTCGACCAGGTCATCGAGATCCGCCTGAGTGATCGTCGAGTGGATCCAGTCGCCCTGGATCCAGCCCGGCGGCAGGCCGGTCCTCGATGAAGAGCCACTTCGACTGGTTCCTCTCCCCTTCGCCTTTGCCGTCGCTTTGTTCGCCTGCTCCAGAGCCGCCGTCTTCTCCTTCACCATCGTCACCGGTGAAGCACGCGCGGGGCAGCGGCGCTGAGGTAGAAGCTAATGCGGCGGAGAAATCTGGAGAAGAGGAAGGAATGATGGCGCACTGTTGAAAACCCCCCATCCGGCGCTTTATATAAAGCTACTTCCGAGTGGCTGACATGTGGGCCCGAGCAATCCTGTCAAATCCCGCAACAGTCGCGTGCGTGATACGTGGCAAAAAAGGTGGCGCAGAGATTGAGGCCTCCCCGCCTTATCCCGTCCGATTGCTACGGCCTCGCCCCGTCCCGCGCGCTTCCCCAAAGTTCAAATCCCGCAGAATCCGCGAGTTGCAAAATGATTCGTCAGACAGAGGATCTCCTCCGCTCTAGCACTCGGAGCTCCCCAAGCGGAAACTTCACTCGACAGATACAAAGAATGGATCAAGGTGACTGAAAAAGAACTTGGTGCCGTCATCTAAAAGCTCGTTGATCCAAGACAATACATGCGCACAGCACAAGAAGCGGGTCAGAAAAATTCTCAACTCCTTCCCCACTCAAACCCCGATCCATTCGGGGGCTAATGATGAAGCTATGTACCTAGGGTATGGTCATGGACCTGTCTAAGCTATCCTACCCAAGGACATCTCTAGAAGAAACCACCTGTCAGTCGACTTAACGGTGATCCACTCGACTGACTCGAGGACACTCGACCATGAAGCTAATCACTCGACCATGAAGCTAACCACTCGACAGCCAGGAGATCTAAAACCACTCTGCGTGCCACGGTCTGTCATAAGTAGCCTCTATGGTCTTCATAGCACTTTATGAGGGCGTTACCAGTAACCCCCTGACTTAATGTACTTTAAACCCTGCATAACTGAGGGCCGGAGGGGCTGGCGAACTCTATATAAGCCACCCCCCTCCTCAGTGTAAAGGGTTCACACCCCTGTAACACACACACATATAATCCAGTCGACCGCCTCCGGGCTCCAAGACGTAGGGATGTTACTTCTTCCGAGAAGGGCCTGAACTTGTAAAACTCTTGCGTGTACAACTACTCCATTGCTAGGATCTTGCCTCTCTCTTAGTACCCCCCTACACTAGTGTCAGTCTTAGAACCACGACAGCTGGGAAGCCCTATTTGTTGCGGATGAAATTCGGAGCTCCAAAGTATGCCCCTCTGGATCAGTTGTGGAGTGCGGCGGACGCGTATGCGGACCTGGCAAAGAGTGCTGCTGATGCGACCGAGTTTTTCAAAGAGCGGAAAGACCATAAGGCTGAGAGGTTATTCTGGTCGCAGTTCAGTGCCCTGACGCGTCCGCTTTCATTGAATGAAAAGATGTCCGCATGGGCCGAACTCCAGAGGTTGTCCGAGCTTGCTATGAGGTATATCGTGGATCATCTTTGGCCACGTCGACCAAGGCCGGTCAGTTATTTTGGATTGGTGCAACAATTCCTTGGTGCTGTGTCGCATATCGATGCTGCGAAGAGGTCGGCGTGCATAGAGGTGGGCGGATGGCTCTTGCCTGTGTTAAAACATACTGGGCTAGGATGGAAACCACCGCTGTTGCAACCCAGGGTGCGGCGGAAGGTCAGGACCCGGCCGAGCACTATTTTGAAGAAGTCTTAGAAGGCGCCCGTTTAATAGAGGCTCAGTGCTCGAAGAGTTCCATGTTCGAATGACATGTATCTCAATTGTAAAGACAATGCTATTTTGATTATAAAGGCTGTGTTTATACTTTTGCCCGAAAGTATTATAATGCCTCCTGTGCGGCCGTTTATGTATGTATATAACCTGAAAGTTTGCAGTCATCGACTTCAGCCCCCACGCTATAATGCGGGGGTGTTCGAGAAAACGCGTTGTCACACTTGATCCAACATCTTGGTCCATTAAGGAGGTGATAGCGCAGCGAACCTAGCAATCAGACTATATAGCTTTAACACTTTCACTTAGCCATAGGAGTTTGACGTTGGGGCTACTATATAGCCCCTGGTACTTTCATCTTCATCCGGATATGGCGCACATATGTACGTGACCGGGAAACCGGTCCTTCGTTAATGCGGAGGAATCGCGAAGATTTTGCTGGGTCATCGAGTGGTTGACCAGTCTCGTGCTGTATCATGACAGTCAGTTTTCGGCTTTCTCTACTGAGGTGCTCATGCAGATGAACCAGGGCACAATCGCAATAGTTCTCCCGGTGCCGCCTTAGCCGATAGAGCGGAACGTAAGGTAGCAAAACACGGGAGCCGGGCAAACCCAACATTTGACCAAAGACATGATTCGGAGCTGATGCATATAAGGCCAAACTCGCGACGCGGAACACTCCCTAAGGTATTCGGACTTTATAATATGTACTGGGCTGAATAACGCCCTTGATAATAAGCCCTGAGTTTCCAGGTATGAGCAATAGTCTGGTGTGACAAAAATGCCGAAAACGCCAGTATCCCTCCCGGTTGTATAAAGTTTCTGGAGGGGAAGAAGCAACAAGAGACATTAAAAAGGTTTACGCAGGGTCTTAATCTAAAAACAGACCTTTGAGCGGGGCCCTGCTGCACGTCTGCGCCTTTATCTCCGTTCTGCCGTATCCTGCAAGGGTGTAGCATGATGATCATCTGTAAAAAGAAAAAACCCAGGTGAAAGACTTCGTGTGAGGAGTTCGTTAATCTGAATGAACCATGAAAATGCAATATGTTATTGTATTGATAGGGTCGAGCTGAACTATGGGCTCTTTTTGCGGGCAGCCCCTAGCATCTTTTATGGGAAATCCCAACTGGGTTGTTACATTGGGTGGAGCGCCGGACTCGTCTAACCATGTCCGTGGTCTTGACGACCAACCATTTATCCTGGTTGGAGGGACCGCTCAGTGTTCGGCTGCTAGAGCCGCCATGTATTCTTCCACGCAAAAGGAACGCTCTGTATTTCCGCTAACTGTGATGACGCCGCGTGGACCGAGCATCTTAAGTTTAAGGTAGGCGTAATGCGGTACTGCATTAAAACGAGCGAAGGTGATCAGTTGGATGGTCCCTGCGATCAAAGGTGATCAGGCAGGCCGACCAGGGATTAAATTTGGGGGCGACGGGCTCCGCAGCGTATACGTCTCGGAGTGCATGTTTGCGCCTACTCTTTGGAATGTGAGTTGCGTAAATCCTATTCACTGTTTTGACTTCTGGTGGGAATTTTTTCTGTCCTCCAGTGTTCGGCTAGCGAGGCTCATCCTCGTCTTCACTTGGCATCTCCCTCCCCTTTTGTTTGGCATTCAGCTTGCCGGCCTGCTTGAAAACCCAACACTCTCTGTGGGTGTGGTTTGCAGGTTTTTGGGGGGTGCCGTGAATCTGACATAATTTGTGTAGAATCTTGTTTATGCTGGACGGTCCATTTCTGCTGCCTTTAAATGGCTTCTTCCGTTGACCGGGTTGAGAGCCCTTGAATCCGGTGTTGATGTCGTGTTCTCTGGGCTGTCATCATTGTTTCAACGCTTGTTTTTGTTGCGTTGCGGCTTCCCGTTGCCATCCCTGACTTCGAATGTGCCTGGGTCGCTGGTGCCGCTACGGGCCAACCAACTGTCTTCGCCCGCACAAAAGTGGGTCATAAGGCTTGTTAAGGCTGCCATTGTCCTCGGCTTTTCTTGGCCGAGGTGTCTGGCAAGACATTCGTCCCGGATACTGTGTTTGAAGGCCTCTAAGGCTTCGGCGTCTGGGCAATCGACTATTTGATTCTTCTTAGTAAGAAATCTGTTCTAGAGTTTTCAGGCTGACTCTCCGGGCTGTTGAATTATGTGACTTAGGTCGTCTGTGTCCGGAGGTCGGACATAGGTCCCTTGAAAATTGGCCCTAAAAGCATCCTCAAGTTCTTCCCAACTTCCAATTGAGTTTTCAGGAAGGCTTTTCAACCAGTGCCAAACTGGTCCTTTCAATTTGAGGGGTAGGTATTTAATGGCATGGAGATCGTCTCCGCGAGCCATGTGGATGTGAAGGATAAAATCCTGGATCCAGACCCCAGGGTCTGTAGTTCCGTCGTATGCCTCTATATTCATGGGCTTAAATCCTTCTAGAAATTCATGGTCTAGCACCTCATCGGTGAAGCACAGGGGGTGTGCGGCACCCCTGTATTTGGACATGTCATGGCATGCTGTCGACGGTTGTTGTGTTCGGTTTTGATTCCTAGCTGGTGTTCGATCAATGTGATCGTTTCGGTAGCTCTGATCCTGTGTTGAAGCGTGCTTCCTAGATCCATAGATGGATCTAGCCATAGCGGACTTTTTGTCCAGGAGCTCACGTAAATCATGTGCTGACTTGTGTGCGACATCATTAGCCGTCTTGTCACGGCCACGGGGTGGTCGGTCCGGCTGATCGGTCATGTTCAGCTGAATGGCTCTATGGCCTCGTCGTCAAATTCAGGTAGCAGCTTGCGCTTTGGATAGCTCTTTGTGTGACGATCGCCGCCGTATTTTTCTTTTGTGTCAATCACTTTGTTCCACCTGCGGTTGAGCGTATCCTGTGCGGCCTTAAGCCTTTTCTTCTGCTTCTTTAGGCTCCTCGTGGTGGCGATAAGCCTTCTGTGGAGGTTCTCTTGTTCCAAGAGTTTTTCTGGGATGATGAGTGCATCGTCGTCCAAGCTGTTCTCCTCTCCGGAGATAGGTTGGTGAATTTTTCCCTCAAGATCGGCATCATCTGACATCGGCTCCGGACTATGTTCATCGTCCCCTGGCTCATCCTGCTCCATCGCTGGGTCCATGGGGTCGTCATTTCCTTTGGAGTCAACCGGGGTATTATTATGTCTTGCGCTGTTGTCTCTGTTTTTACTGTGGCGGGATTTAGAGCAGCGCCTATGGCGCCACTTTGGTGGCTTATCGAGGGGAGTATACTTTGTTGCATAGTCACCATCGCCTTCTTTTGGTGTGTCCACCATATAAATATTGTATGATGAGGTGGCAGTCCAGCGCCTAGTGGGCGGTGGTTCCTGTTCTTCTCCTGCATCGTCATAAATACCATCGACGTCTTCGGAGTCAAAATCGAGCGTGTCGGTTAGGTCATCGACAGTGGCTATGAAGTGGGTGGTGGGTGGGTAATGAATTTCGTCGTCGTCCATGTCCCACTCGAGCCGGACATAGTTCGGCCAAGAATCTCCCGACAAGGAAAGAGACCTTAATGAGTTTAGCACATCACCTAAGGGCGAGTGTTGAAAAATATCCGCGGAGGTGAACTCCATGACTGGTGCCCAATCAGATTCAATAGGCATGGACGTACATGGTTCAGATCCTATGGCCGAAGACGAGTCCGAGGGTCCGAGGATACCATCCTCACAGGAGGTGGCTTTAGTGTTCGGCTCCAACGCCGATGAGTGCGCGGCCTCCATGGCGGGGTCCATCCACCCATCCTTGGAGGGCACAATCTTCTCCGGTTTGATTCCCGGTGCCGCCGTAGGCGCGATCTCCCGAATAGTGTTTGATGGTAGATCAAAGTCATGCCCGTCGTGACCGTCCGGCGCGCCTGACATGGGCTCGAATCCGTCGAAGATCAAGTCCCAACGGATGTCGGCAGTATAGTTCAAGCTTCGAAACCTGACCTGATGGCCAAGGGCGTAGCCATCGATCTGCTCCACATGGCCAAGCGAGTTGGCCCGTAGTACGAAGCCGCCGAATACAAAGATCTGTCCGGGAAGGAAAACCTCCCCCTGGACCGCATTGTTGAAGATGATTGAGGGAGCCATCAAGCCTTACCGCGACAACACAGTGGAACTCTCAATGAAAGCACCAATGTCGGTGTCAAAACCAGCGGATCTCGGGTAGGGGGTCCCGAACTGTGCGTCTAAGGCTAATGGTAATAGGAGGCAGGGGACACGATGTTTTACCCAGGTTCGGGCTCTCTCGATGGAGGTAATACCCTACTTCCTTCTTGATTGATCTTGATGATATGAGTATTACAAGAGTTGATCTACCACGAGATCGTAAAGGCCAAATCCTAGAAGCTAGCCTATGATTATGATTGTTCTTGTCCTACGGACAAAACCCTCTGGTTTATATAGACACCGGAGGGGGCTAGGGTTACACAAAGTCGGTTATAGAGAAGGAGATCTACATATCCGAATTACCAAGCTTGCCTTCCATGCAAAGGAGAGTCCCATCCGGACACGGGATGAAGTCTTCAATCTTGCATCTTCATAGTCCAATAGTTCGGCCAAAGTATATAGTCCGGCTGTCCAAGGACCCCTTAATCCAGGAATCCCTCAACCATCTACTCTGATGATGAGTTGTCCACGGGCGAGACTACTTCGTTGTATCAGCTACAAGATGGCGAGCTTGGGGGCTATTCCGATGGCAACAATATTCTGGACCCCTATGAGCCGCCTAATAGAGTAGGGATCTTCATGGCTGGGATGCCATCTGGGCAAAATTCTTCAACTGCCGCGGCAATGATTTCTGGGTCAGCAAAAGTGACGGCAGCCGGGGCAGGAGGCCCTGTGCGCCCACCGGCTCAGGTTTTGACGACTTTAATGGATAAATTGACAGCTCTGTTAACCACCGTGGTCAACTCGGAGAATCAAGCTCAGCATGATGCGGAGGTGGCAAAGTTGCGATATGAGGTAGCACTGGCCAAGGAATACCTGGCGGAGGAGGACGTCAGGATAGCTGTGGAACGGGCTGCTTTAGACGCTCAGGCTCAACGGATTCAGTCAGAAGCTTTCCGGCTTACGATGGATCAAAATGCATCAAATGAAGTCACGAGGAGGAGGCACCAGACGCGTTTACCTCTGGTTTACGAGGCGAGAAACCTCTTTTGCACGCCCGGAGCGGGTACCAGTAACCCGCCGGAGATAAACCGGGCTGCGACACCCGGAGTTGGGACACCAGTTCAACCACGCGTGATGGAACCCCCTCGTCTGCGTACTGCTCCGCTTCAGCATGTACCAACACCACCGGGTCAGTATTCTAATCCTTTGGAGAACATGATTGCTGCGGCAGCGCGATTGGCGGCTCTCCCGGCGGACGGCGATTCTACAACGGTGGTTGAAACGCGAAGGGTCAGAGAACTTATTCACACAACCTTGGCGCAGCAGGAGGCATATTCTTATAGTCAAGATAGGATTTATTCGACCCCTCGCCCAAGCCAAAGTTATAGCAGACACATGGTCTCACCAGCCATTTCAAGCAATGCCCAGCGTCGTGTCCAGCCGCGTGGGCATGACCCGGCGCGTGATGGAGCTCTTAACTTGGTTGATCAAGACAGAGTGCATCAAGAAGCCGAGCAGGCGGCTCAGCGGGCGGCTCACCAGCCCCTTCCGGTTTATCCAACAACTTCAGTTGAGGTAGGCACGACCTCTAGATCTACAGGTGTACCTGTTTGGTGCCGGCTCTGCGTAATGAGTGTTTGCCCAAGGATTTCAAGGGACCTCGAAAGGTGCCTAATTACACAGTCGACTTACCCCTTGAGGCGTGGATTGAAAGTTATGAGATGGCCATGGAATTATTGGAAGTCAGTGACGCTGCGTGTGCCAAGTACTTCACCATGATGCTGGATGGAACGACCTGTACTTGGTTAAAAGGGTTGCCAGCTAATTCCATTGGGTCATGGGCTGAGTTAAAGGCCCGATTTATTCAAAATTTCAAGGACACATGCAAGCAGCCCATGTCGATCATGGACTTGGCGACTTGCGCCCGAGAGGAGGGTGAATCAACGACCCATTGGGTGCACCAGGTCAAAGCTATCATACATTCATCTGATAACATGAATGCTGGCTCGGCGGTCTTAATGTTGGACAAAAATTGCCGTTTTTTGCCTCTTAAACAGAAGCTGGTCCGGCTTGATACGTCTCCAACGCATCTATAATTTTTGATTGCTCCATGCTACTTTATCTACTGTTTTGGACTATATTGGGCTTTATTTTCCACTTTTATATTATTTTTGGGACTAACCTATTAACCGGAGGCCCAAACCCAGAATTGCTGTTTTTTGCCTATTTTAGTGTTTCGAAGAAACAGAATATCAAACGGAGTCCAAACGGAATGAAACCTTCGGGAACATGATTTTCTCACCGAACGTGATCCAGGAGACTTGGACCCTGCTCCAAGGAACAACCAAGGCGGTCACGAGGATGGGGGGCGCGTCCTCCCCCCTGGGCGCGGCCCCTACCTCATGGGCCCCCTGTTGCTCCACCGACGTACTCCTTCCTCCTATATATACCTACGTACCCCCGACAGATCAAATACGGAGCCAAAAACCTAATTCCACCGCCGCAACCTTCTGTATCCACGAGATCCCATCTCGGGGCCTGTTCCGAAGCTCCACTGGAGGGGGCATCCACCACGGAGGGCTTCTACATCAACACCATAGCCTCTCCGATGAAGTGTGAGTAGTTTACCTCAGACCTTCGGGTCCATAGTTAGTAGCTGGATGGCTTCTTCTCTCTTTTTGGATCTCAATACAATGTTCTCCCCCTCTCTTGTGGAGATCTATTCGATGTAATCTTCTTTTTGCGGTGTGTTTGTTGAGACCGATGAATTGTGGGTTTATGATCCAGCTTATCTATGAATAATATTTGAATCTTCTTTGAATTCTTTTATGTATGATTGACTAATCTTTGCAAGTCTCTTCGAATTATCCGTTTGGTTTGGCCAACTAGATTGGTAGTTCTTGCAATGGGAGAAGTGCTTAGCTTTGGGTTCAATCTTGCGGTGTCCTTACCCAGTGACAGAAGGGGCAGCAAGGCACATATTGTATTGTTGCCATCGAGGATAACAAGATGGTTTTTTATCATATTGCATGAATTTATCCCTCTACATCATGTCATCTTGCTTAAGGTGTTACTCTGTTTTTAACTTAATACTCTAGATGCATGCTGGATAGCGGTCGATGAGTGGAGTAATAGTAGTAGATGCAGAATCGTTTCGGTTTACTTGTCTTGGACGTGATGCCTATACACATGATCATACCTAGATATACTCATAACTATGCTCAATTCTATCAATTGCTCAACAGTAATTTGTTCACCCACCGTAGAATACTTATGCTCTTGAGAGAAGCCACTAGTGAAACCTATGGCCCCCGGGTCTATTCTCATCATATCAATCTCCATTACTTTAATACTTGCTTTGTTTTTACTTTGCCTTTTACTTTTCACTTTGCATCTCTATATCAAAAATACAAAAAATATTATTTATCATCTCTATCAGATTTCACCCTCGTAAGTGACCGTGAAGGGATTGACAACCCCTAATCGCGTTGGTTGCGAGTAGCTATCGTTTTGTGTAGGTACGAGGGACTCGTGCATGATATCCTACTGGATTGATACCTTGGTTCTCAAAAATTGAGGGAAATACTTATGCTACTTTGCTGCATCATCCTCTCCTCTTCGGGGAAATCCAACGCAGTGCTCAAGAGGTAGCAAGAAGAATTTCTGGCACCGTTGCCGGGGAGATTGCGCAAAAGTCAGCCATACCAAGTACCCATCACAATCCCTATCTCTCGCATTACATTATTTGCCTCTCGTTTTCCTCTCCCCCACTTCACCCTTACCGTTCTATTCGCCCTCTCTTTCCCAATCTCCTCCTCTCTTTCTCTTTCGCCTTTTTCTCGTTTTCCTTTTTGTTTGCCTGTGTGTTTGCTCGTTTGCCTTGTCGCTATGACTTGTCTCTTATCTTCTCCGTTATCTCCCGAGAATGAAGTTTTAAATTTTAAGCAAATGGAGGGAGAAAATCTAAAAGACGCTTGGTATAGAATTTGCAATGCTCAAAATAGATCTACCAAGAAGCAATCTACTTCAGTTCTTGTTCGTAATTTTTATGTAGGTGCTAATCCTTGGTTTAGATATATCCTTGATACCATTACCGGAGGGAATTTCTTGGGTAGCCATACTTTTGATTCTTATAATGCTTTAATAGATTTATTTGGCTCACCACCACCTTTAATTAATGGAACTATGTTAACTTTGGAGCATGTTATGCAAAGACTTGAAATTATTGAGAATAAAGTTGCTACCATTGAATCAATTGAAAATCTTGATAAAAAGATCCACAATCAAATTACCGAATATGGATCTAAGGTAGGAACGACTTTGAAAAATATTAAGGAAAAAGAACCCATAGTTAATGAGAAAATAAATCTAGATTCCACAAGAATCGATAAACTTGAGGGTATCATTACCTACTTGGGAACCGCTTTTTCTTCCATACAAAATACTCCAAGTTCGTCTACTAAAAAACCTAAGCTTACTTATGTTCCTAAGAGTAAGGGTGAATCATCTAGTAAGGAAACTGCAGATCTCAAATCTATAAGTGTTCATCCCAATCTTTTTGCCATCATTAAGGAACCATTTGCTATGAATGAATTTTTTGATCTTGTGCCTAAGAGTTTGATAATTACCAGAAAGAAAGAAATTTCTAAGAAAGATAGATGCCTCATTGAAGAATTTCCTACCAAAGATGGCAAAACCTAGATCTATCCTTGCTTTTATGCCTAGCTAGGGGCGTTAAATGATAGCGCTTGTTGGGAGGAAAACCCAATTTTATTTTATTTTATTTTTGTTTTTGCTTCTGTTTAGGAATAAATAATCCATCTAGCCTCTGGTTAGATGTGGTTTTATGTTTTAACTAGTGTTTGTGCCAAGTAGAACCTATAGGATAACCTATGATGATGGTTGATTTGATTCTGCTGAAAAACAGAAACTTTGCGCTCACGAGAAAAAAATCAATAAATCACAGAAACGCGCTTTTGCATTGATTCTATTTGCTGCTGATCAATAAACAAATTTTCCAGTACTTCCTATTTTGGTAGAATGTTTAGAGTTCCAGAAGTTTGTGTTAGTTACAGATTGCTACAGACTATTCTGTTTTTGACAGATTCTATTTTTCGTGTGTTGTTTGCTTATTTCAATGCATCTATGGCTAATAAATTAGTTTATAAACCATAAGGAAGTTGGATACAGTAGGGTTAACACCAATATAAATAAAGAATGAGTTCATTACAGTACCTTAAAGTAGTCTTTTGTTTTCTTTCACTAACGGAGCTCACGAGATTTCTATTGAGTTTTGTGTTGTGAAGTTTTCAAGTTTTGGGTGAATTCTTTTGATGGATTATGGAACAAGGAGTGGCAAGAGCCTAAGATCGGGGATGCCCATGGCACCCCCAAGATAATCCAAGGACACCAAAAAGTAAAAGCTTGGGGATGCCCCGGAAGGCATCCCCTCTTTCGTCTACTTCCATCGGTAATTTACTTAGAGCTATATTTTTATTCACCACATGTTATGTGTTTTGCTTGGAGCGTCTTGTATTATTTGCGTCTTTGCTTGTTAGTTTACCACAATCATCCTTGCTGTACACACCTTTTGAGAGAGCCATACACAAATGGGAATTTTCTAGAATACTCTATATGCTTCACTTATATCTTTTGAGCTTGATAGTTTTGCTCACAGTGCTTCACTTATACCTTTTGAGCGTGATAATTTTTGCTCTAGTGCTTCACTTAGATCTTTTAGAGCACGGTGGTGGATTTGTTTTAAAGAAAGTATTGATATCTCATGCTTCACTTAGATTATTTTGAGAGTCGTTAATAGCATGGTAATTTGCTTAATGTTAATATACTTGGTATTCAAGATATGTGAAACTTTCTTTTGAGTACGTTGAATACTAAGATAAGTTTGATGCTTGATAATTGTTTTGAGATATGGAGGTGATAATATCAAAGTAATGCTAGTTGGGGTGATTATGAATTTAAAGAATGCTTGTGTTGAAGTTTGTGATTCCCATAGCATGCACGTATGGTGAACCGCTTTGTGATGAAGTTGGAGCACAATTTTATTTATTGATTGTCTTCCTTATGAGTGGCGGCCAGGGACGAGCGATGGTCTTTTCCTACCAATCTATCCCCCTAGTAGCATGCGTGTAGTGCTTTGGTTTTTGATGACTTCTAAATTTTTGCAACAAGTGCATGAGTTCTTTTGATTAATGTTGAGTCCATGGACTATACGCACCCTTTCACCCTTCCACCATTACTAGCCTCTCTAGTACCGTGCACTTTTCGCCGGTATCATACACCCACCATATACCTTCCTCAAAACAGCCACCATACCTACCTATCATGGCATTTCCATAGCCATTCCGAGATATATTGCCATGCAACTTTCCATCGTTCCATTCATATGACACACATTACTTTTGTCATATTGCTTTTTGCATGAACATGTAGTTGACATTGTATTTGTGGCAAAGCCACCATTCATAATTCTTTCATACATGTCACTCTTGATTCATTGCATATCCCGGTACACCACCGGAGGCATTCATATAGAGTCATATTTTGTTCTAACTATCTAGTTGTAATTGTTGAGTTGTAAGAAAAATAAAAGTGTGATGATCATCATTATTAGAGCATTGTCCCAGTGAGGAAAGGATGATGGAGACTATGATTCCCCCATAAGTTGGGATGAGACTCTGGACGAAAAAAAGGGCCCCAAAAAAGGGAAAGGCCAAAATAAAAAAATATATGAGAGAAAAAGAGAGAAGGGACAATGCTACTATCCTTTTACCACACTTGTGCTTCAAAGTAGCACCATGATTTTCATATTAGAGAGTCTCATATGTTGTCACTTTCATATACTAGTGGGAATTTTTCATTATAGAACTTGGCTTGTATATTCCAATGATGGGCTTCCTCAAAAGTGCCCTAGGTCTTCGTGAGCAAGCAAGTTGGATGCACACCCACTTAGTTTCTTTTGTTGAGCGTTCATATATTTATAGCTCTAGTGCATCCATTGCGTGGCAATCCCTACTCACTCACATTCATAGATATTAATGGGCAACTCCATAGCCCGTTGATACACCAGTTGATGTGAGACTATCTTCTCCTTTTTGTCTTCTCCACAACCACCATTCTATTCCACATATAGTGCTATGTCCATGGCTCACGCTCATGTACTGCGTGAAAGTTGAAAGAGTTTGAGATTACTAAAGTATGAAACAATTGCTTGGCTTGTCATCGGGGTTGTGCATGATTAAATACTTTGTGTGATGAAGATAGAGCAACAGCCAGACTATATGATTTTGTAGGGATAACTTTCTTTAGCCATGCTATTTTGAGAAGACATGATTGCTTTGATTAGTATGCTTGAAGTATTATTACTTTTATGTCAATATGAACTTTTGTCTTGAATCTTTCGGTTCTGAATATTCATACTACAACTAAGAAGATTTACATTGAAATTATGCCAAAGTATCACTCCGCATCAAAAATTCTTTTTTATCATTTACCTACTAAAGGACGAGCAGGAATTAAGCTTGGGGATGCCTGATACGTCTCCAACGTATCTATAATTTTTGATTGCTCCATGCTACTTTATCTACTGTTTGTACTATATTGGGCTTTATTTTCCACTTTTATATTATTTTTGGGACTAACCTATTAACCGGAGGCCCAGCCCAGAATTGCTGTTTTTTGCCTATTTCAGTGTTTCAAAGAAACAGAATATCAAACGGAGTCCAAACGGAATGAAACCTTCGGGAACGTGATTTTCTCACCGAACGTGATCCAGGAGACTTGGACCCTGCTCCAAGGAACAACCAAGGCGGTCACGAGGATGGGGGCGCGTCCTCCCCCCTGGGCGCGCCCCCTACCTCATGGGCCCCCTGTTGCTCCACCGACGTACTCCTTCCTCCTATATATATACCTATGTACCCCCGACAGATCAAATACGGAGCCAAAAACCTAATTCCACCGCCGCAACCTTCTGTATCCACGAGATCCCATCTCGGGGCCTGTTCCGGAGCTCCACCGGAGGGGGCATCCACCACGGAGGGCTTCTACATCAACACCATAGCCTCTCCGATGAAGTGTGAGTAGTTTACCTCAGACCTTCGGGTCCATAGTTAGTAGCTAGATGGTTTCTTCTCTCTTTTTGGATCTCAATACAATGTTCTCCCCCTCTCTTGTGGAGATCTATTCGATGAAATCTTCTTTTTGCGGTGTGTTTGTTGAGACCGATGAATTGTGGGTTTATGATCCAGCTTATCTATGAATAATATTTGAATCTTCTCTGAATTCTTTTATGTATGATTGAGTTATCTTTGCAAGTCTCTTCGAATTATCCATTTGGTTTGGCCAACTAGATTGGTAGTTCTTGCAATGGGAGAAGTGCTTAGCTTTGGGTTCAATCTTGCGGTGTCCTTACCCAGTGACAGAAGGGGCAACAAGGCACGTATTGTATTGTTGCCATCAAGGATAACAAGATGGTTTTTTTACCATATTGCATGAACTTATCCCTCTACATCATGTCATCTTGCTTAAGACGTTACTTTGTTTTTAACTTAATACTCTAGATGCATGCTGGATAGCGGTCGATGAGTGGAGTAATAGTAGTAGATGCAGAATCGTTTCGGTTTACTTGTCTCGGACGCGATGCCTATACACATGATCATACCTAGATATACTCATAACTATGCTCAGTTCTATCAATTGCTCAACAGTATGCTCAACAGTAATTTGTTCACCCACCGTAGAATACTTATGCTCTTGAGAGAAGCCACTAGTGAAACCTATGGCCCCCGGGTCTATTCTCATCATATCAATCTCTATTACTTTAATACTTGCTTTGTTTTTACTTTGCCTTTTACTTTTCACTTTGCATATCTATATCAAAAATACCAAAAATATTATTTATCATCTCTATCAGATCTCACCCTCGTAAGTGACCGTGAAGGGATTGACAACCCCTAATCGCGTTGGTTGCGAGTAGCTATCATTTCGTGCAGGTACGAGGGACTCGTGTGTGATCTCCTACTGGATTGATACCTTGGTTCTCAAAAAATGAGGGAAATACATACGCTACTTTGCTGCATCATCCTCTCCTCTTCGGGGAAATCCAACGCAGTGCTCAAGAGGTAGCACGGCTCAAGCATGATTGTAATGATATGGGGCAGCTGATGGCGGCTCTAGTCAAATATGCCGACTCTGATAGTACCAAGGACCCCGAGTCTAACGATGAGAAGACAGGGAAGGTAAAGAAGAACGGTAACGCCAAGGGTCAGCATCATAACCCGAGGAATCAGGGAGGCAATGGTAAACGCAAGGCGGATGGTAGCTCGGATTTTCTGGCTAACACCAACGCACAGGGCAATAATCAGCGTCGTAAGGGGAGGTTTCCTCCTCAGAACAATGGACCAGGTCCTACTCTTGAGCAGTTGCTTAACGAGCCCTGTCCAAAGCATGGCACGTAGGAGAAACAAGCTACTCACCTTTGGAAGGATTGTTCCATTATGAGGGCTTTCAAAAATTTAGACTCGTTTCATGGGCCGGGCAGCGGCTCAGCTGGCGGTTCTCATGGTCCAAGTTATGGAGGTGGCGGTCCTAATTCCTGCTTCCAGGGCAATCAGGGTGGTTTTAATCAAGGCAATCAGGGCAGTTATAATCAGCAATCCAGCTAATACGTCTCCAACGTATCTATATTTTTTGATTGTTCCATGCTATTATATTATCTGTTTTACATGTTTAATGGGCTTTATTATGCACTTTTATATTATTTTTGGGACTAACCTATTAACCGGAGGCCCAGTGCAAATTGCTATTTTTTTTGCCTATTTCAGTGTTTCACAGAAAAGGAATATCAAACGTAGTCCAAACGGAATGAAACCTTCGGGAGAATTGTTTTTGGAACAAACGCAATCCAGGAGAATTGGAGTGTACGTCAAGGAAGCAACGAGGCGGTCACGAGGTAGGAGAGCGCGCCTAGGGGGGTAGGCATGCCCCCACCCTCGTGGGCCCCGCGTGGCTCCCCTGACCGACTTCTTTCGCCTATATATATACTCATATACTCTGAAAACATCAAAACATAACCTAGATCAGGATTTCCGCCGCCGCAAGCCTCTATAGCCACCGAAAACCAATTGGGGCCCTGTTCCGGCACCCTGTCGGAGGGGGGATCCATCACCGGTGGCCATCTTCATCATCCCGGCGTTCTTGATGACGAGGATGGAGTAGTTCACCCTCGGGGCTGAGGGTATGTACCAGTAGCTATGTGTTTAATAAAAATGTCAATAATAATGTTTTGCTTGGAGCATTATTTTATTTTCTTTTGTTTTGCGTGATGTTTGAATAAAATACCAAGATCTGAAATTCTTAAATGTTAGAGAGTCTTCACATAGTTGCATAATTATTCAACTACTCATTGATCTTCACTTATATCTTTCAGAGTAGTTTGTCGTTTGCTCTAGTGCTTCACTTATATCTTTTAGAGCACGACGATGGTTTTATTTTGAAGAAATAGATGAACTCTCATGCTTCACTTATATTATTTTAAGAGTCTTTAGAACAGCATGGTAATTTTCTTTGGTTATAAAAATAGTCCTAATATGATGGGCATCCAAGAGGGATATAATAAATTTTTTCATATAAAGTGCATTGAATACTATGATAAATTTGATACTTGATAATTGTTTTGAGATATAAATGTGGTAATGTGAGAGTCATGCTAGTTGGGTAATTATGAAATTGAGAAATACTTGTGTTAAAGTTGGCAAGTCTTGTAGCATGCGCGTATGGTGAATGTTGTTTGACAAATTTGAAGCATGTGGTGTTTTTTGATTGCCTTCCTTATGAGTGGAGGTCGGGATCGCGCGACGGTTAACTCCTACCAACCCTTCCCCTAGGAGCATGCGCAGTAGTACTTTGCTTCGATGGCTAATAAACTTCTGCAATAAGTATATGAGTTCTTTATGACTAATGTGAGTCCATGGATTATACGCACTCTTACCCTTCCGCAATTTGCTAGCCTCTACGGTACCGTGCATTGCCCTTTCTCACCTTGAGAGTTGGTGCAAACTTTGCTGGTGCATCCAAACCCCGTGATACGATACACTCTATCACACATAAACCTCCTTATATCTTCCTCAAAATAGCCACCATACCTACCTATTATGGCATTTCCATAGCCATTCCGAGATATATTGCCATGCAACTGTCCACCGTTCCGTTTATTATGACACGCTCCATCATTGTCATATTGCTTCGCATGATCATGTAGTTGACATCGTATTTGTGGAAAAGCCACCTTTCATAATTCTTTCATACATGTCACTCTTGATTCATTGCACATCACGGTACACCACAGGAGGCATTCACATAGAGTCATATTTTTGTTCTAAGCATCGAGTTGTAATTCTTGAGTTGTACATAAATAGAAGTGTGATGATTTCCATTATTAGAGCATTATCCCATGTGAGGAAAGGAGATGGAGACTATGATCCCCCCACAAGTCGGGATGAGACTCCGGACAAAATAAAAAAAAGGAGAAAAAAGAGAGGCCAAAGAAGCCCAAATAATAAAAAAATGAGAGAAAAAGAGAGAAGGGACAATGTTACTATCCTTTTACCACACTTGTGCTTCAAAGTAGCACCATGATCTTCATGACAGAGAGTCTCCTATGTTGTCACTTTCATATACTAGTGGAAAATTTTCATTATAGAACTTGGCTTGTATATTCCAATGATGTGCTTCCTTAAAATGCCCTAGGTCTTCATGAGCAGGCAAGTTGGATGCACACCCACTTAGTTTCTTTTTGATGAGCTTTCACACATTTATAGCTCTAGTGCATCCGTTGCATGGCAATCCCTACTCCTCGTATTGACATCAATTGATGGGCATCCCCATAGCCCGTTGATACGCCTAGTTGATGTCAGACTATATTCTCCTTTTTTGTTTTCTCACATAATCCCTATCATCATACTCTACTCCACCCATAGTGTTATGTCCATGGCTTATGCTCATGTATTGCGTGAGGGTTGAAAAGGCTGAAGCGCATTAAAAGGTATGAACCAATTGCTTGGCTGAAACCGGGGTTGTGCATGATGGGAGCATTTTGTGTGATGAAAATGAAGCATGGCCAAACTATATGATTTTGTAGGGATAAGCTTTCTTTGGCTATGTTATTTTGGTAATACATAAACTGCTTGGTTAGCATGCTTGAAGCATTACTATTTTTATGTCAATATTAAACTTTTATCTTGAATCTTTTGGATCTGAACATTCATGCCACAATAATAAGAATTACATTGAAAATTATGTTAGGTAGCATTCCACATCAAAAATTCTGTTTTTATCATTTACCTACTCGAGAACGACCAAGAATTAAGCTTGGGGATGCTTGATACGTCTCCAACGTATCTATAATTTTTTATTGTTCCATGCTATTATATTATATGTTTTGGATGTTTAATGGGCTTTATTATGCACTTTTATATTATTTTTGGGACTAACCTATTAACCGGAGACCCAGTAAAAATTGTTGTTTTTTTTGCCTATTTCAGTGTTTTGCAGAAAAGGAATATCAAACGGAGTCCAAACCTAATGAAACCTTTGCGAGAATCATTTTTGGAACAAACGCAATCCAGGAACTTGGAGTGGACGTCAAGGAAGCAACGAGGCGGCCACGAGGTAGGAGGGCGCGCCTAGGGGGGGGGGGGTAGGCGCACCCCCACCCGCGTGGGCCCCTCGTGGCTCCCCTGACCGACTTCTTTCACCTATATATACTCATATACCCTGAAAACATCATAACATAACCTAGATCAGGAGTTCCGTCGCCGCAAGCCTCTATAGCCACCGAAAACTAATCGGG
>NC_041389.1:574361677-574386343 GCF_002162155.2 Triticum dicoccoides | reverse complement strand
ACGGAGTCCAAACCTAATGAAACCTTTGCGAGAATCATTTTTGGAACAAACGCAATCCAGGAACTTGGAGTGGACGTCAAGGAAGCAACGAGGCGGCCACGAGGTAGGAGGGCGCGCCTAGGGGGGGGGGGGGTAGGCGCACCCCCACCCGCGTGGGCCCCTCGTGGCTCCCCTGACCGACTTCTTTCACCTATATATACTCATATACCCTGAAAACATCATAACATAACCTAGATCAGGAGTTCCGTCGCCGCAAGCCTCTATAGCCACCGAAAACTAATCGGGACCCTATTCCGGCACCCTGTCGGAGGGGGATCAATCACCGGTGGCCATCTTCATCAGCTCGACGCTCTCCATGATGAGGAGGGAGTAGTTCACCCTCGGGGCTGAGGGTATGTACCAGTAGCTATGTGTTTGATCTCTCTCTCTCTCTTGTGTTCTTGATTCGGCACGAGCTTTGCTATTATAGTTGGAGCTTATGATGTTTCTCCCCCTCTACTCTCTTGTAATGGATTGAATTTTCCCTTTGAAGTTATCTTATCAGATTGAGTCCTTAAGAATTTGAGAACACTTGATGTGTGTCTTGCATGTGCTTATCTGTGGTGACAATGGGATATTCACATGATTTACTTGATGTATGTTTTGGTGATCAACTTGCGGGTTCAATGACCTTGTGAACTTATGCATAGGGGTTGGCACAAGTTTTCGTCTTGACTCTCCGGTAGAAACTTTGGGGCACTCTTTGAAGTTCTTTGTGTTGGTTGAATAGATTTATCTTTGATTGTGTGATGCATATCGTATAATCATGCCCATGGATACTTGAGGTGACATTGGAGTATCTAGGTGACATTAGGGTTTTTGTTGATTTGTGTCTTAAGGTGTTATTCTAGTATGAACTCTATGATAGATCGAACGGAAAGAATAGCTTCGTGTTATTTTACTACGGACTCTTGAATAGATCGATCAGAAAGAATAAATTTGAGGTGGTTTCGTACCCTACAATAATCTCTTCGTTTGTTCTCCGCTATTAGTGACTTTGGAGTGACTTTTTGTTGCATGTTGAGGGATTTTTATATGATCCAATTATGTTATTATTGTTGAGAGAACTTGCACTAGTGAAAGTATGAACCTTAGGCCTTGTTCCCTAGCATTGCAATACCGTTTGTGCTCACTTTTATCATTAGTTACCTTGCTGTTTTTATAATTTCAGATTACAAAAACCTATATCTACCATCCATATTGCACTTGTATCACCATCTCTTCGCCAAACTAGTGCACCTATACAATTAACCATTGTATTGGGTGTGTTGGGAACACAAGAGACTCTTTGTTATTTGGTTGCAGGGTTGTTTGAGAGAGACCATCTTCATCATACGCCTCCCACGAATTGACTTAGGTCATCCACTTGAGGGAAATTTGCTACTGTCCTACAAACCTCTGCACTTGGAGGCCCAACAACGTCTATAAGAAGGAGGTTGTGTAGTAGACATCACCGGCCAGGGGGGTCAGCAGTTGCTGCAATCTGGATTTCAGAGTAATCCAAAACAGCTGAATAGTGGGCAGTATCATGTTTTCACCACAAGTTTATGCAAGCGGGACCAGAAGCTCCATAAGCGAGCTATGAACGCCGTTGAGCCGGCGGTTCCTCATTACTTCTGATGGTCTGAGCAGCCCATTATGTGGAGTAGAGCGGATCACCCTCCCCGGATTGACAATCCGGCACTTGGCCTTGGTGGTGGCGCCTGAAGTTGGTGGATAAGAATTCACTAAGGTGCTCATGGATGGAGTCAGTAGCATCAACATCCTTTATTATGAGACTTTCCATCGCATGGGGTTAACTGATAAAAATCTTAAGACATCCAACACTGTTTTCTATGAAGTGGTGCCTGGTAAGTCGGCGTACCCGGTGGACAAGATTGAGCTGGAGGTGGCCTTTGGGGATGAGCATGATTCCAGGGCTGAGAAGTTAACCTTTGAAGTGGTCAAAATCAGAAGCCCGTATCACCCTCTGTTTGGACGTCCGGCTTATGCCAAGTTCATGGAACGGCCGTGTTGTGTTTATCTGGAGCTCAAGATGTTGGGTTATAAGGGGACCATCACAGTGCATGGGAGTTGGAAGATAGCCCTGGAATGTGAAGAAGGTGATGTTGCTTATGCTGAGTCCGTCTGTGCAACGGAGGAATTGAAGTTTTACAAGGACAATGTTGACCCGGCGGATATGACATCTTTGAAAAAGCCAACTACAGAGCATGATCCGACGTTGAAGTTTAAGTCAGCTGATGACACCAAGCTGGTTGATTTTGTTCCTGGCGACTCATCCAAGCAGTTCAGTATCAGTGCTAATTTGGATCCAAAATAGGAAAGCGCGCTCATCGAGTTCATCCATGAGAACCGGGACATCTTTGCATGGAAACCTTCTGACATGCCGGGTGTACTGAGGGAACTCACTGAGCACACTCTCAATATTGATCCGAAATTTAAGCCAGTCAAGCAATTCCTTCGTCGTTTCAATGAGGAGAGGCGTAAAGCCATTGGTGAAGAAGTGGCCCGGCTCTTGGGGGCTGGGTTCATTGTTGAAGTTTTTCGTCCTGAGTGGTTGGCTAACCCGGTGCTAGTGCTTAATAAGAATGGCACTTGGCATGTATGTGGATTACATGGACTTAAACAAGGCTTGTCGGGCTGATCCATTTGCTTTCCCTCATATTGGTCAAATCATTGATGCTACGGCGGGTTGTCAGCGTTTGAGTTTTTTGGATGCTTATTCTGGTTATCATCAGATCAAGATGGCAGTTAGGGACCAAGAGAAGACAACTTTCATTACTCCCTCTGGAGACTTCTAATATGTGTCTATTCCTTTTGGGCTTAAGAGTGCCCAGGCGACTTATCAGTGATGTGTGTAGAATTGTCTTCATAATCAGATTGGGCGCAATGTTAATGCTTATGTGGACGACATTGTGGTGAAATCTAGAAAGAAGGCAACTTTGATAGATGATTTGAAAGAAACCTTTGATAATCTCCAGGTCTACAAGATGATGCTTAACCCGGCAAAGCGCATTTTTGGTGTGCCAGTAGGCAAGCTTTTGGGGTTTTTCTAGTTTCTAACAAAGGCATCGAGGCTAACCCGGAGAATATTAAGGCCATCACCTCCCTGGCTAAACCGGTGTGTATCAATGATGTTCAGCGTCTGGTGGGTCATATTGCTGCCTTAAGCCGGTTCATAAGCCGGTTGGGTGAGAAGGCTATACAGCTATATCAGATGATGAAGAAAACAGATATCTTCGTCTGGAGTGATGCTGCTAATGACGCGTTTGAAGACTTGAAGAGGCAACTAGCTGAGCCGCCAGTCCTGCTGCTCCTATTGATAAGGAGCCGTTAGTGTTGTATGTGGCTGCTAACACCCATGCCATCAGTGTAGCCATTGTGGTGGAATGGAAGGAGGCTGACAAGGAGCATACGGTTCAGCGACTGGTTTATTATATCAGTGAAGTGCTTATTGAGTCTAAGCAGAGATATCTGGCAGAAGCTCGTTTATGGGGTGTTCATGGCCAGCCGGAAGCTTAAGCAATATTTTCTGGTTCATCCCATCACTATGGTCAGTTATGCTCCTTTAGGGGATATCATTCAAAATAGAGAAGCCACAGGACGAGTCGCCAAGTGGGTTGAACTTGGGCCTCATGGTTAAAAATATATGTGTGGCACCGCCATCAAGTCTTAAGCACTAGTGGATTTGATCAACGACTGGACAGAGCTGCAGATGCCTGAGGAGAAGCCGGATAACACATATTGGACTATTCACTTTGATGGGTCCAGACAATTGGAAGTCTCGGGGGCTGGAGTTGTCTTGGCTTCCCCTCGAGGTGACAAGTTTTGTTATGTTTTGAGGTTGATGTTTCCTTGTACTAATAATGCAGCTGAGTACGAAGCCTTACTCCATGGTCTTCGGATTGCTAAGAAGATGAACTTAAGCCGGGTAAGATGTTTCGGCGACTCACTTGGTGGCTCAACATGTCTCAGGCACATGGGATTCCAAGGATCCACTCATGGCGGCTTATCGCCGTGAAGTTGATGCTATTGCCGATCACTTTAAGGGTTATCAAGTGGAACACATTGATCACAGAAAAAAATGAGGCGGCTGATGCCTTAAGCCGGTTGGGGTCTCAACGTAAGCCGGTGCCACCAAATACTTTCTTGGATATTCTGCATAATCCTTCTACCAAGTTGCCTATAGAGGAAGATCTGGCCGTTCCTGACCCGGAGGCACAGTTGGTGGCGGCTCTTCACGCTATCCTAGATTGGACAATACCATACTTGGCTTACATGACCCAGGGCGAGTTACCTGAGGATGAAACTTTGGCCAGGCAAATAACCCTGCGGTCTAAGTCAATGACAATCGCCAACGGTGAGTTACACCATCGCAGTGTCACTGGGGCGTTTCAGCATTGCGTTTCTCCTCAGGAAGGATGTGAGATTCTTCGTGAGATCCATGAGGGAGATTGTGGTCATCATGCCGGCTCAAAATCCCTTGTGGCCAAAGCTTTTCGTCAAGGATTATATTGGCTGACGGCTCACGCTGATGCAGAGGACTTGGTCAGTAAATGTGATGGTTATCAGAAATTTTCACGGCGAGCTCATGTGCCGGCTTAAGAATTGAGGATGGTTCCAATTACTTGGCCATTCGTAATCTGGGGGCTTGATATGGTTGGGCCTTTCAAAATATCCAAAGATAAAAAGACCCACCTCTTGGTGGCGGTTGAAAAATTCACAAAGTGGGTTGAAGCAGAGCCGGTCAATAAATGTGACGCGGCAACAACGGTTCAATTCATTAAAAAGGTGATTTTTTTCTTTGGCTTTCCCCATAGCATCATAACTAATAATGGCACTAACCTATCCAAGGGTGCTATGAAAGAGTTTTGTCAACGTGAGCATATTCGGCTTGATGTTTCGTCAGTAGCTCACCCTCAGTCCAATGGCAAGCTGAAAGAGCCAATCAAGAAATTTTGAGAGGCATCAAGCCCCAGCTCATGGTTCCATTGCAGAGGACGCCGGGTTGCTGGGTGGAAGAGTTACCTTGTGTGATATGGAGTATCAATACTACTCCCAACAGGTCCACGGGTTACACGCCTTTATTCATGGTCTATGGAGCAGAGGCGGTTCTCCCTAGTGACATACGTCATGACTCACCCCGTGTGGCGGCTTATGTTGAAGCTAATAATGAACAAGCACATCAGGATGCACTTGACCTGCTAGATGAGAAGCGTGACCTTGCGGCGGCTCGTTCGGCGATTTACCAACAAGACCTGCGCCGTTACCACAGCCGCCGAGTTAAGTCAAGGACCTTTCAAGAAGGTGATTTGGTGCTCCGGCTCATCCAGGATCAAACTGATATGCATAAGTTATCCCCACCTTGGGAATGGCCCTTTGTGGTCAGCAAGAATTTGAACAACGGATCATACTACCTTATCGATGTTCGAGAGCACAAAGACTCACATAAATTGGAGGAGGACACCCGTCGGCCGTAGAATATTGCTCATCTTCGGCCTTACTGTACTTGAGCCACCGGCTCTTATGATATACATATTTTTGATGATGTATATATTATGATGATTATAATAAAGTAGGGCCTCTGTTGATTCAACTTCAACAATCATGCGTCTTCGTCATCATAATTCCAAAGACCAATTGGGGGCGGATCGTATTCGAATCATGCTATTAACCCCTTTTGGCCGGCTTCCTGGTCGTATTCGAACCATAGTCGTAAACATTTTGATCATTTGGGGGCTTGGTCGTATTCGAATCACATCTATTAACCCCTCTTGGCCCGGCTCATGATCGTATTCGAATCATAGCTATTAAACACTTTGATCATTGGGGGCTTGATCATATTCGAATCACGGCTTAACCCCTTTGGTCCGACTTCCTGGTCGTATTCGAACCATAGCCGTAAACACTTAGATCACTTGGGGGCTGGATCGTATTCGAAGCACAACTATTAACCCCTCTTGGTCCGGCTCATGATCGTATACGAATCATAGCCGTTAAATACTTTGGTCACTGGGGGCTTTGATACGTCTCCAACGTATCTATAATTTATGAAGCATTCATGCTATTTTATTATCTGTTTTGAATGATTATGGGCTTTATTATACACTTCTATATTACTTTTGGGACTAACCTATTAATCGGAGGCCCAGCCCATATTGCTGTTTTATTGCCTATTTCAGCATTTCGAAGAAAAGGAATATCAAACGGAGTCCAAACGGAATGAAACCTTCGGCAGCGTGATTTTTTGGAAGAATATCATCCGGGAGACTTGGAGTTCACGTCAGAAGATCCTCGAGGAGGCCAGGAGATAGGAGGGCGCGCCCACCCCTCCTGGGCGCGCCCCCTGTCTCGTGGGCCTCTCGAGCACCTCCCGACCGACTTCTTTCGCCTATATAAGCCTACGTACCCTAAAAACATCGAACATCAAGATAGATCTGGAGTTTCGCCGCCGCAAGCCTCTGTAGCCACCAGAAACCTCTCGGGAGCCCTTCCCGGCACCCTGCCGGAGGGGGGATCCTTCACCAGTGGCCATCTTCATCATCCCGACGCTATCCATGATGAGGAGGGAGTAGTTCACCCTCGAGGCTGAGGGTATGTACCAGTAGCTATGTGTTTGATCTCTCTCTCTCTCATGTTCTCTCTCATGTTCCCTCTATGGCACGATCTTGATGTATCCCGAGCTTTGCTACTATAGTTGGATCTTATGATGTTTCTTCCCCTCTACTCTCTTGTGATGAATTGAGTTTTCCCTTTGAAGTTATCTTATCGGATCGAGTCTTTTATGAGAACACTTGATGTATGTCTTGCCGTGCTTATCTGTGGTGACAATGGGATATCATGTGCCACTTGATGTATGTTTTGGTAACCAACTTGCGGGTTCCGCCCATGAACCTATGCATAAGGGTTGGCACACGTTCTTGACTCTCCGGTAGAAACTTTGGGGCACTCTTTGAAGTACTTTGTGTTGGTTGAATAGATGAATCTGAGATTGTGTGATGCATATCGCATAATCATGCCCACGGATACTTGAGGTGACAATGGAGTATCTAGGTGACATTACGGTTTTGGTTGATTTGTGTCTTAAGGTGTTATTCTAGTACGAACTCTTGAATAGATTGATCCGAAAGAATAACTTTGAGGTGGTTTCGTACCCTACCATAATCTCTTTGTTTGTTCTCCGCTATTAGTGGCTTTGGAGTGACTCTTTGTTGCATGTTGAGGGATTGTTATATGATCTATCTATGTTATTATTGTTGAGAGAACTTGCACTAGTGAAAGTATGAACCTTAGGCCTTGTTTCCTATCATTGCAATACCGTTTACGCTCACTTTTATCACTTGCTACCTTGCTGTTTTTATTATTTCAGATTACAAATACCTTTATCTACCATCCATATTGCACTTGTATCACCATCTCTTCGCCGAACTAGTGCACCTATACAATTTACCATTGTATTGGGTGTGTTGGGGACACAAGAGACTCTTTGTTATTTGGTTGCAGGGTTGTTTGAGAGAGACCATCTTCATCCTACGCCTCCTACGGATTGATAAACCTTAGGTCATCCACTTGAGGGAAATTTGCTACTGTCCTACAAACCTGTGCACTTGCAGGCCCAACAACGTCTACAAGAAGAAAGTTGTGTAGTAGACATCAGGCTTCCTAATCGTATTCGAATCATAGCTGTCGGTAGCCCTTTGATCGGTGCAATGCCAAAAACCATTAGGGGACTTCCTGACCGTATTCGAATCATAGCTATTAACCCTTTTGGTCCGGCTTCTTGGTCATATTCGAACCATAGCCTCGTTTTTGACATTTGGCTTGATTTCTTGAAGTTTTTTCCGGTTCTTCTTGATACTACCTTGCATTTTGGGTTTAAAGTCATTCCGGCCATGCAGCCTTTACTTTCATAGCTCATATTTGAAGCTTAATCGTGGTTCTTGAGGGAGTCCCGGATTAAGGGGTCCTCGGACAGCCGGACTGTTGGACTATGAAGATACAAGATTGAAGACTTCGTCCCATGTCCGGATGGGACTCTCCTTTGCGTGGAAGGCAAGCTTGGATATTCAGATATGTAGATTTCCTTCTCTATAACTAACTCTGTGTAACCCTAGCCCCCTCCAGTGTCTATATAAACCGGAGGGTTTAGTCCGTAGAAAGACAACAATCATAATCATAGGCTAGCTTCTAGGGTTTGGCCTCTACGATCTCGTGGTAGATCAACACTTGTAATACTCATATCATCAAGATCAATCAAGCAGGAAGTAGGGTATTACCTCCATCGAGAGGGCTCGAACCTGGGTAAAACATCGTGTCCCCTGCCTCCTGTTACCATTAGCCTTAGTCGCACAGTTCGGGACCCCCTACCCGAGATCCACCGGTTTTGACACCGACATTGGTGCTTTCATTGAGAGTTCCACTGTGCCTTCGCTGTAAGGCTTGATGGCTCCTTCAATCATCTTCAATGATGCGGTCTGGGGGGAGGTTTTCCTCCCGGACAGATCTTTGTATTCAGCGGCTTCGTACTGCGGGCCAACTCGCTTGGCCATCTGGAGCAGATCGATAGCTACGCCCCTGGCCATCAGGTCAGGTTTGGAAGCTTAAACTATACTGCCGACATCCGCGGAGACTTGATATTCGACGGATTTGAACCCATGACGGGTGCGTCGAACGGTCACGACGGGCGTGACTTTGATCTGCCGTCGGATAGTATTCGGGAGATCGTGCCTGCGGGGGCTCCAGGAATCAATCCGGAGCAGATCATGCCTTCCAAGGGCGGGTGCATGGACCCCACCATGGAAGCCGCACACTCATCGGCGTCGGGGCCGAACACTGATTCCACCTCCTGTGAGAGTAGTGTCATCGGACCCTCGGACTCGTCTCTGGCTACAGGATCCGAACCGCATGCGTCTGTGCCTGTCGAATCTGATTGGGCACCGGTCATGGAGTTCACTGCCGTAGATATTTTTCAGCACTCGCCCTTAGGTGATGTGCTGAACTCATTAAGGTCTCTTTCCTTGTCGAGAGATTCCTGGCCGAACTATGTCTGGCTTGAGTGGGAAGCGGACGACAAAGAAATTCGTTCCCCACCCACCACCCACTTCATAGCCACTGTCGATGACTTAACCGACATGCTCGGTTTCGACTCCAAAGACGTCGACGGTATTTACGACGACGCAGGAGAAGAACAGGAACCACCGCCCACTGGGCGCTAGACTGCCACCTCATCATACGATATATATAGTGGACACACCAAAAGAAGGCGACGGTGAAGATGCACCGAAGGATACTTCCCTCGATAAGCCACCAAAGCGGCGCCGTAGACGCCGCTCTAAATCCCGCCACAGTAAAAACAGCGACAATAGCGCAAGAAATAATCATACCCCGGTTGATTCCAAAGGAAACGACGACCCCATGAACCCAACGATGGAACAGGGTGAGCCAGGGGACGGTGAAAACAGTCTGGAGCCGACGTCAGAGAACGCCCATCCTGAGGGTAAAATTCAACAACCTGTCTCCGGAGAGGAGAACAGCACGGACGATGATGCACTCATCATCCCAGAAAAACTCTTGCAAAAAGAGAACCTCCACAAAAGGCTTATTGCCACCGCGAGGAGCCTAAAGAAGAAGAAGCAAAGGCTTAAGGCGTGCAGGATATGCTCAACCGCAGGTGGAACAAAGTGCTCGACACAGAAGAAAAATACGGCGACGATCGTCACACAAAGAGTTATCCAAAGTCCAAGCTACTGCCCGAATTCGACGACGAGGCCATATCAGCCGGACCGGTCGCCCCGTGGCCGTGATAATACGGCTAATGATGCCGCACACAAGTCAGAGCTCCTGGACAAAACTTCCGGTTTGGCCAGATCCATCTACGGATCTAGGAAGCGCGCTCCAGCACAGGATTAGAGCTACTGAAATGATCACATTGATTGAGCGCCAGCTAGGAATCAAAACCGAACACAACAACCGTCGACAGCATGCCATGACACGTCCAAATACAGGGGTGCTGCACACCCCCTGTGCTTCACCGATGAGGTGCTGGACCATGAATTTCCGGAAGGATTTAAGCCCGGGAATATAGAGGCATACGACGGAACTACAGACCCTGGGGTCTGGATCGAGGACTTCATCCTTCATATCCACATGGCTCGCGGCGATGATCTCCACGCCATTAAATACCCACCCCCTCAAATTGAAAGGACCAGCTCAGCACTGGTTGAAAAGCCTTCCTGAAAACTCAATTGGAAGTTGGGAAGAACTTGAAGATGCTTTTAGGGCCAATTTTCAAGGGACCTATGTCCGACCTCCGGACACAGACGACCTAAGTCACATAATTCAACAGCCCGGAGAGTCTGCTCGAAAACTCTAGAACAGATTTCTTACTAAGAAGAATCAAATAGTCGATTTCTCGGACGCCGAAGCCCTAGCGGCCTTCAAACACAGTATCTGGGACGAATGGCTTGCCAGACACCTCGGCCAAGAAAATCCGAGGACAATGGCAGCCTTAACAAGCCTCATGACCCGCTTTTGCGCGGGCGAGGACAGCTGGCTGGCCCGTAGCGGCACCAGCGACCCGGGCACATCCGAAGTCAGGGATGGAAACGGGAAACTGGGACACAACAAATACAAGCGTAGAAACAATGATGACAGCCCAGAGAACATGGTGGTCAACGCTAGATTCAGGGGCTCTTGACCCGGTCAATGGAAGAAGCCATTTAAAGGCAACAAAGATGGACCATCCAGCCTAAACAAGATTCTAGACAAATTATGTCAGATTCACGGCACCCCCGAAAAACCTGCAAACCACACCCATAGAGAGTGTTGGGTTTTCAAGCAAGCCGGCAAGCTGAATGACGAACAACAGGGGAGGGAGACGACAAGTGAAGACGAGGATGAGCCTCGCTAGCCGAACACTGGAGGACAGAAACAAATTCCCACCAGAAGTCAAAACAATGAATATAATTTACGCAACTCACATTCCAAATAGTAGGCGCAAACGCGCACTCCGAGACGTATACACTGTAGAACCCATCGCCCCAAAATTTAATCCCTGGTCGGCCTGCCCGATCACCTTTGATCGCAGGGACCATCCGACTAGTATCTGACACGGAGGATCAGCTGCCTTGGTGCTCGACCCAATAATTGCCGGATACAATCTCACACGAGTCCTTATGGACGACGGCAGTAGTCTAAACCTGATATATCAGGACACTGTCTGCAAAATGGGGATAGACCCTTCAAGGATCAGCCTAAGTAACACTACCTTTAAAGGAGTGATACCAGGCGTCGAGGCCACTGTACGGGCTCTCTAGTACTAGAGGTTGTATTCGGTCCCCCCAACAACTTCAGAAGCGAGGAACTAACCATCGACATCGCTCCATTCTGAAGCGGCTATCACGCACTACTCGGAAGAATGACTTTTGCTCGATTTAATGTTGTACCGCATTACGCTTACCTTAAACTTAAGATGCCCGGTCCACACGGTGTCATCACAGTTAGCGGAAATACAAATCGTTCCTTACGCGCGGAAGAATACGTGGTGGCTCTAGCAGCCGAACACTGAGCGGTCCCTCCAACCAGGTTAAATGGTCAGTCGTCAAGACCACAGACACGGTTAGACGAGTCCGGCGCTCCACCCAATGTAACAGCCCAGTAGGGATTTCCCCATAAAAGATGCAAGGGGCTGCCCGCAAAAAGAGCCCATAGTTTGGGTCGACCCTATCAATACAATAACATATTGCACTTTCATGGTTCTTTCAGATTAACGAACCCCTCGCACGTAGTCTTTCACCTGGATTTTTTCCTTTTACAGATGATCATCATGCTACACCCTTCCAGGATACGGCACAACGGAGATAAAGGCGCAGACATGCAGCAGGGCCCCGCTCAATGGTTTCTTTTTAGATTAAGACCCCGCGTAAACCTTTTTAATGTCTCTTGTTGCTTCTGCCCCTCCGGAAACTTTATACAACCGGGAGGGATACTGGCGTTTTCGGCATTTTTGTCACACCAAACTATTGCTCATACCTGGAAACTCGGGGCTTATTTTCAAGGGCATTATTCAGCCCAGTACACATTATAAAGTCCGAATACCTTAGGGAGTGTTCGGCGTCGCGAGTTTGGCCTTATATGCATTAGCTCCGAATCATGTCTTTGGTCAAATGTTGGGTTTGCCCGGCTCCCGTGTTTTGCTACCTTACATTCCGCTCTATCGGCTAAGGCGGCACCGGGAGAACTACTGCGATTGTGCCCCGGTTCATCTGGATGAGCACCTCAGTAGAGAAAGCCAAAAACTGACTGTCATGATACAGCGCGAGACTGGTCAACCACTCGATGTCCCAGTAGAATCTTTGTGATTCCTCCGCATTAATGAAGGACCGGTTTCCCGGTCACGTACATACACGCACCATATCAGGATGAACACGAAAGTACCAGGGGCTATATAGTAGCCCCACCGTCAAACTCCTATGGCTGAGTGAAAGTGTTAAAGCTATATAGTCCGATTGCCTGGTTCACCGCGCTATCACCTCCTTAACGGACCAAGACGTTGGATCAAGTGTGACTACGCGTTTTCTCGAACACCCCCGCATTATATGCGTGGGGACTGAAGCTGACGACTGCAAACTTTCAGGTTATATACATACATAAACGGCCGCACATGAGGCATTATAATACTTTCGGGTTAAAGTATAAACACAACCTTTATAATCAAAGTAGCATTGTCTTTACAATCACGATACATGTCATTCAAACATGGCACTCTTTGAGAACTAAGCCTCTATTAGGACTTCTACGAAATAGTGCTCGGTCGGGTCCTGGCCTTCCGCCGCACTCCGGGTTGCAATAGCGGTGGTTTCCATCCCAGCCCAGTATGTTTTAACATGGGCAAGAGCCATCCGCGCACCCTCTATGCACGCCGACCTCTTCACAACATCGATATGCGACACATCACCAAGCAATTGTTGCACCAATCCAAAATAACTGTTCGACCTTGGTCCTTGTGGCCAAAGATGATCAACGACAAACCTCATAGCAAGCCCTAACAACCTATGGAGTTCGGCCCATGCGGCCATCTTTTCATTCAATGGCAGCGGACGCGTCGGGGCACTGAATTGCGACTAGAATAACCTCTCAGCCTTATGGTCTTTCTGATCTTTGAAAAACTTGGTCGCATCGGCACCACTCTTTGCCAGGTCCACATACGCGTCTGCCGCACTCCACAACTGATCCAGAGGGGCATACTTCGGATCTCCGAATTTCATCCGCAACAAATAGGGCTTCCCAGCCACGATATCTCCGGCTTCACGAAGCTCCTTCCTCATCCCCCTTATTTTAGAGCGGGTTTCCTTGAAAGCCTCCAGGACCTTCTTCAGGTCAGCCGCTTTTACTTGATTTTCCTTTTCAAGGAGCTCACGGCGGTTGGTGGCATCTTCCATCTCGGTAGCCATCTGGGTTATCTTTTCTTCTCTCCGGTGATGAGCAGCCTGTTCGGATCTTAACTCTTTTACCGCCTTCAGAGCGGACGCATCACTTATTCGGGCTTGCTCCTTGGCTCGGGAAAGCTCCGCCCTAAGGGTGTCCATGGCAGTAGCTCCATATGCAGCCACAACATATTATAGATACTAGCATCATGCTCCTCTTAAACATTTGCTTACAAGCCTAATATACATACCCTGGGCCTCGTCAAGCCGCTTATTAACCAGCGCGATGTCGGCATCGGCCACGTCCAGCTGCCGCTTTAGTTTGGCAAAATAAGCAGATCGGTCGGCCATCGGACCCTCAACCACCTGCACATAAAGCAGCATGCTTATTACCAGAGATTATGATCCTCTGTTCGCCATGTTGATGGCAACCAGAGTCTCAGGGGCTACTATCTATGCAGAGCATGCTTAGCATGTGCGGTGCCATCAAAAATACATTTTTTTGCGTACCTCAAAGCCTCTCAGCAGACTCGTAAAAGCTTCATTCAAACCGCTTTTCGCGAATGAAATCCTCTCAACCACCCTACCCATTAAGGCATGATGTGTCTCTGAGATGGCCGCTCACTCCAGAAGGCCCATTAGAGTGTCCGGCTGTGTGTTAGACAATCCCGGACTCCTCCTGAAGATCTCTTTGGGAGCCGGATATTCAAGACTCTGGGCAGCCGAAGTATCAACTCCTGGCCTTGGTGGATTAGGAGAAATCCTTTGTGACGACACCTCAGGGTCGTCCGCCCCATGCGACGGGGAGGCAGGGGGAGGCGTCTCGCTCTCCATCATCTCCGGAGGGAGATCCCCTAAGGACGAACTCTGTGGAGAAGGGCTACGAGCCGGACTGCAACAAATATGTTTCGGTCATTATCCTCAGAGACAAAACGGGGTATATTTACCGAAGTACTCTTTTACTTATGGCTCGGTGGAGGGCCGTCCCCCTTGCGAGGTTTTCTTCCCTTGTTTAGAAGCCTCCATTTCCAAATCTTCAGAGGCGGCCCTTTTCTTACCTTGAGGACATGGGATTTTAGATTCCCCTCCCCGATTATCCTCCTTCACGGAGGCACTTACTCCTCCGATTTGGATGTGTAGGATGTGAGACCCACCTACGGCTTCTCTATTCCTCCCCTCGTCTTCTCCTGATGGCACCTGATACGGTGCGCACTCAAGCATCCTGGTCAACAAAGGATTCGGCAAGCCTTCGGGAAGAGGGGCCGAACACCTAATCCTCTCCGCCTTCCTCAGCCAGTCCTGGCTGAGACCAATTTTTTAGAAGGATGTTATAATAAACATAAAGGACGACGTGTTTGGTAACAGAAGTACTTACCAGGGTATCCGAACGGTTGCAATTGAGACCCGCGTCCTCGGTGGTGTCCGGATACTTTATTCATGATCTGAAGAATGACTCATACATCTCTTTGAGCATCATGCTGAAGAATTTTGAACGGTTCACGGTCCTTCTGGGTTGAACTCCCACATACGGAGAGGACGACATTGGTAGGGCAGGACTCGACGAACCAGCATCACTTGCATTATCTTGACAAGGCCGACATCCCTCTTGAGGAGGTCTCGGATGCGGCTTTGCAGTGTCAGCATGTCGTTAATCGGCCCCCAATCCGGCCCCTTATTGACCCATGACGCCAGTTGCGGCGGGGGGCCCGAGCGAACGCTGGAGCGGCCGCCCGCTTTGTACCTCGGGGAGCTGTGATATAAAACCACTCTTGCTGCCATAAATCAGGTGTTCCCGCGAAAGAGCCCTTTGGCCATGGGGCGTCGGCGCCTTTGCTTATTATAGCACCTCCACACTCCACGTGATGCCTGTCAATCACCCTCGGCCTCACATTGAAGGTCTTGAGCCACAGGCTGAAGTGGGGGGTAATGCGGAGAAAGGCTTCACACACGACGATAAACGACGAGATGTGAAGGATGGAATCCGGAGCTAGATCATGGAAATCTAGCCCGTAGTAGAACATAAGCCCCCTCACAAAGGGATCGAGGCTAAAACCTAGCCCTCGGAGGAAGTGGGAAATAAATACGACACTTTCGCTGGGTTCGGGAGTGGGGATGACCTACCCTTGAGCACGCGGCCTATGCGGGATTTCGGCGGTAAGATACCTGGCCTCCCTAAGCTTCCGGATGTCCTCCTCTGTGACGGAGGAGGCCATCCACCGGCCTTGAAGATTGGATCCGGACATGGTCGAAGGACCGAAGTGCTTTAGCTTGAGCCTTGGGTGTTGGAACTCGAGGTGCGGGAGGGGAAGAATCAAGCGTGGGAAGAAAAGGACAGGCCTTGACCCCTTTATAAAGAGGACGAATATCAAGCGTCCCCCGCGTGACCGTTTGGGACTTTCCTAAAATTGAGGAGTCATGTTAAAAAAACATGGTTGGGTTACCCACACCCATATTGATGAGAATCCCGTGATAAGGGGGACACGATCTCTGCTTCGACAAGACGTCACTACAAAAAAAATACACTTTCGTGATGATACGTGTTTGTCATAGTAGGTCGCGTTTTTTGTCATGCATGTACATCCATGACAAATTTATGACAGAATCAAGATAGTCATACTTGTGCTGTCGTAGAAGTGTTCCATGACATTACCAAAATTATCATCACGGAGTGTCCACTTCCATGATGATAAATCGTGCGTCACAGAAGTGCTTTAGCGACCATGTGTTTTGGCCTTTTAGCCTTTTAGCCTTTTAGCGACCCATTTAAGTGTTGGGCCAATTCCCGGCCCTGTGTGACTTTCGGCCTATTAACGGACCATAAATGAGTTGGGCCATTTGTAGTCGGACCTTAGTTTTGGCCCTTTAACGGCCCATGCCCTTCATGGTCCAATACCAGCCCGGTTTCTCTTTCGGCCTGCTAAAGGCCCACAACACAGTTGGGCCATTTACAATGACCTGACTTTCGGCCTCTTAGTGGCCCATGGTCTTCATCGTCCAGTACAAGCCCGCTGTCTCTTTCGGCCTGCTAAAGGCCTATAGTATAGTTGGGCCATATGTAGCCCAAACTTAGTAACGGCTTGTTAACGGCCCGTGAAATAAACTGGGGCCACCTGTTGCCCGCTTCGATGTCGGCCTATTAACGACCCAGGATGTAAGAGGGCCGACCATTAACTTTTGGCCTAGTAACGGCCCATTAACTTAATGGGCCCACTAAAGTTCGTACATGTCTTTAGGCCAAATTAGATAATTTGAGCCCATTACGACGAGCAATTATGCACAGGACCAAAACCGATCACGCAATGGTACGACATACAGGGAATAACATTGCACATCCAGCATATATTACAGGAAATTACATCCACTGGGCAATCAAAGATTGATGCCAGTGCAAATAAATGAGCAGAACCTAACCATCTACAACGTCACAATCTGCAACCTCAGCATAGATGACGCCCATAAGCATGTGGGCAAGTTCTTTCTGCTTTACTACACTGTCTCTGAAAACATTGATCAGTTATTGTGTCGCACGACTCTGCACCTCTGATTCATCCACCATTTCCATCATTGCTTCAACCATTAATTGGTTCACAAACATACATCTATTCCATTGCATGCGAGATAGAGGATACTGAACAGATTCAGATGGCGACTTTGGTAGGCTTGTATTATTGATAGTGGAGAGTGTCTCGACCACTGCAACATAACATAAATTAGGACGGGAACCAAACAGATTAATCATGAGTTATTGCCATATTACATGGCCTAGATTTACTGGAAAGAAACAATGGGGTTGCCTTGCTGTTTTCAGAGTTTGTCTTCTTATCTTCAGCAGCCTGCACAAAATTAACACACTAGCATTGCTATCATTGGCCAAGTCAGATAATAGGAAAGCAACATTGACACAACGAACGTTTGGGCAAGTAGCCTACACCAAATTAACACAACATGGCACAGCTACCATCAGCCAGGTAAGGTAGTACGAAAGCAACATTGACACAATGAATGAATGGGCAACTAGAGAAGCACTACAATTCAGTAATGTGCGTGATATGAGATAGTACATTCATGCAGCTCAGTATGCAAAACTACCAGGCAGTTTTCCTTACAAAAATCAACATTGGCGCCTTTAACATTTTGCTACAACTAATTTTAGATCAGATAAAGGTTAGATTCATGCCGATTAACAAAATACATGTTGATGTAAAAATATAGTGATATACAATAGGTACTTACATCAGCATTGGAGCACAGAGAATTCCCGCAAGATATTTTCCTCGAATACGATCCCAATGGAGGAAGTCTTCTATCGTTTAACCTTATTTTCTAAAAGAGAGATGGGTAAGAAACATGTAGAAAATACGATCAGAATGCTATAAAATTTCATGATGCGAGGATACGCACACGCTTCTTAGAATGGAGTTGACATTCTTTTGCTGGACTGGAGCGGACTAGTTCTTTGGCCACTGGAATATGCTTATTATCAGTGGGAGTTGGGTTTCTCTGAGCTGGATCAGTATCTATGAAAAATGGAGTTGGTTTATTATCTCCTGGCGTTTGGATCTTTTGCAAAGACCTGGTTTGTAACCCTTCAGATTCCAACAGAGCCGTCTTCCCCTTGCATGCCTTATATAGAAGAATGGTGATTCAGTTATAAAACATGCTACAACAGAGATGGAATAGGTACTGAAGAATAGAAAGGCATGACATATTGACATGTATTCCCTCCATCCAGAAATAAATGGACGGGTCTAGGCGTATTTCAGTTCTAGATACATCCAGTGTTATCCATTTCTGCGACATTTAATCTGGACGGAGGGAGTATGATGTAAGAGCTAGGGATACTACAGGACAACACAGTAAAAAACACGGAAAAACCCACTGCAGAGCCAAAGTATTCAAACCCACTCATATGAGATAGTACACTCATGCAGCTCAGCATGCAAAACTAGCAGGCAGTTTTCCTTACAAAAATCAACATTGTGGCCTTTAATCATACATTTTGCTACAACTAAATTTAGATCAGATAAAGGTTGGATTCACGCCGATTAACAAAATACATGCTGATGTAAAAATATAGTGATATACAGCAGGTACTTACATCTACATTGGAGCACAGAGAATTCCTGCAAGAATCTTTCCTCACAAATGATACCATTGCAGAAATTCTTCTATCTGTTAAGCTTATTTTCTAAAAGAGAGATGGGTAAGAAACGTGTAGAAAATATGATCAGCATGCTATAAAATTTCATGATGCAAGGATACGCACACGCTTCTTAGAATTGAGTTGACATATTTTTGCTCGACTCAAGCGGACTAGTTCTTTAGCCACTGGAATCTGCTTATTATCAGTAGGAGTTGGGTTTCTCTGTGCTGGAGCAGTATCTATAAAAACTGGAGTTGGTTTATTATCTCCTGGCGTTTGGATCTTTTGCAAAGGCCTTGTTTGTAACCCTTCAGATTCTAACATAGTCGTCTTCCCCTTGCATGCCTTGTATAGAAGAATGGTGCTTTGATTATAAAACATGCGATAGCAGAGAGATGGAATAGGTACTGAAGAATAGAAAGGCATGACATATTGACATGTATTCCCTCCATCCGGAAAAAAATGGATGGGTCTAAGAGTATTTCAGTTCTAGATACATCCTTTTTTATCCATTTCGGCAACATGTAATCCGAACGGAGGGAGTATGGTGTAAGAGCTAGGGATACGACAGGACAACACAGCAAAAAAAACTAGTTGAATGTAAAACTATATGCTAGCGGAATACGTACAGAAATAACCAAGGCAACATACACGTGTATGATTGGGAAAATAAGATGGCATTGCAACAGGGCACTAGAACAGCACTTCAATGTAAAAAAACATGGTATGGCAGACAGATGAAGTACATACTGATGAATAACAATGCATAAGATATTCAGAAGCATGATGTCCAAATTAAGCAGATGACATTGCGATATAGTAGAATGATAGTACTTGAATTTGAAAACATGTTATCATGAATGGAATAGGTACTGAAAAACAGGAAGGCATGAGATATTTACATGCATGATCAGCATGCTAAGCACATGGCATTGCAACAGAGTAGATACACTCCAGGACATTATATGCATGTTGTACCCATATCACAGGCCAAGTTAGAGCAAGGACCTTGTGGGGTGAAGAGGATTCATCATCTTTCTGCAAGTCTTCTGAAGAACTGCCTTTACATGTTCCATCATATTGGGTATCATTGACATCAAGTTTATTGGCCTTTACATTGCTCCGTGAGGTTCTTGTGGATATATCAGTGTGTGCAATTATATCTGACATGCATGGAAGACAACTAGTAGTTAGATTTATGTAAATGAGTGCCTGTAGGAGACGACATAAATAGTAGGACTGGGGTTAACTAGCAGCAACAGGTCTCATAAACTAAAGGGAGAACACAGATGAAAGCTACAGAATATGTATCGTTTGTACTCGAGATTAACTAGATGGCACACAAAAGTATTAAAGAACAACATAGGTAATACTAGAAGTGGTATAATACTATAATCACCAGCCTGTGGGATAGCATTGGCTGATGGACGATAACTATGGAACAACGTTACCTAAAGAACAAGTATCTTAGCTGAACTATGGAACAGCGTGAACTCCTGAACAAGACTCGTAAGAGATCAGCATGAATATACAATGAAATGTGATGATCTATTTTCCGTGCTTAGATGAATAACAAAGCCATAAATGTTGCACACAAGTAAGATGAGGGTACAACCTATCTGGCTGCCATCCATAGGAGTGAGCATCATGTGCTGACTTGTCGATGGCCCTGCAGTTGTTGTGGCTATCCATGTCGGGCACGCGTATTCGATGCAGGGAACTGTTGAGTGGGGACTGTAGCTCCCTTCTGGTGTATGCTTCCCTTGTTGGAGCAGCTGCAGTGAGTCGGAAGACGGTGTGTCTGAAGATGTAGATAACGCATAAAGTTAAGAACGACATATCTCTTTGATCCGAAGAATACACTAAGAGATCAACAGCAAGGTACGAGAGTGGTCACACGTCTGTTGACTGAAGACTAAATTGGGGTCACACGATTTTATTTTATTTTGGTACTGTCCGATCTACGCTGGATGGCTTGATGGCAGTCTTGTGCCTCCCAGCTGACACTGTTGGGAATCTTCCCTGAAGAGCTAGCGACCAACGACAGAGCAGCCTGCCTCCGCTATCCGTGGCCCCGTCCAAAACCCCGCTCCCCGCCCCACCGCACTGCTGTGGTTGTGCCGCCCCCGGGCCAATCCACAAAGACTCCCCGTCATCCAGATCCGGCAGCGGCAGTACCTTCAACCCACAGAACTCTAAAAGATAGCCATCTAAGCGTTGCTTCCGCGGTGAACTTGCGGCCCCGCACCCTTACGTTAGACACCAGCCAACTGGCAGCCTAGGAGCTCCGCCGCCTCAAGGTGTGCTGCTTTCCATTGGGAATCGATTGGCCCAGAATAAAAATTCAGACAACTGACGCCTAAATAAAGTGATTTCAGATGAGGGTGCGACCTATCTGGCGGCATGGTGAAGTAGGCAGGTCCAGCTCCCGAGTCGGTGAGGCCGACGTGGTTGCGGTGGTGACCGGCGGCAGGGAAAGAGCGATGTCGCGACGATCGACGGCTACGCAGAAGCAGCACCAGGACTCTGGACGGATCAGAAGTTGGAGCCGCTCCAGCGCCGCGAACAATGACGGGGGTGAATCGGCTCTGGTATGGTTCATGCGGCCGTCATCGAGGCAGCACCAGCAACACGGAGTAAGAGGCACACGGCCCAGTGCACGATGGCAATTGGACAGCGTCTCCAGCATTAGGGAGGAGGGCAGTTGTGAAATTGGTGCGGTGGGGGCACCATGGAGGTGGGGCTGAGGTTTCGCCGCTCGGGAGAAGGGAGATTCCCGAGGAGAAGGTGATTTGGCGCCCACGAGGTATGAATGGGGGCGGGGGGAATTGGGAGGGGAGTGGAACCATGTCTTACAGACGCATTTGTCTGAAACGTGAGGGGGAGTTACAGTTCTACCCTTGCCTATAGACTTCTTGGCTTGGGTCTGTGTACTGAGGGTCGGGGATAGTAGAGTAACTTTGCTTCTCCCCAAATAGTGGACGGGAGCGATTTCGGGCGAGGAGGGCGTGTTTTGAACTATAGTGGGCGCGAGCGAATTCGGGCGAGGAGAGCGTGTTTTGAAATAGTGGGCGTGAGCTATTTCGGGCGAGGAGAGCGTGTTTTGCCGACCATGGTTTATGAATTATTTGGCACATGTCATTTCGACCGAGGATAAGGCGGGCTTGGATGAAGTTACGAACCTACCCTCGATGTACAACGGGCAATTGATGTGTGTCCCACATAGGACGGTAATTTCGCGTCTCCCATTTATTTGCTCGGGCGAATTCCACTGAGCAGAGAGGATGTTTAACGGTTCATTCAAATTTTGGGACAACGAGCATCCACGTCTACCTTACCAAGTCGATTCGAATCAAATTTTGAAATATTAGTTTGCCACTTCTTTTTTAGATGGAGAGATGATGCTCGGGAGTAATGTGTTTTTACATGCTCGTTGCTAGCGATTTACTATATGACAAATAGTTGACCCACTCAAAAACGCGAATCAAACCCAAAATGAAATATCTCGATTCAATGAACTAGCTCGTTCAGTAGGTCAAAATAGTGAACTAAATCCAAAATTGAACACCTCAATCGAGTAGCATGTTGTACAGTATTATAGTACTCCATGAACATGTTGAAAGTCAAATTAATGAACTTGTTTGATATACACATATATCCGTTCATGTGTGGATTGCAGACAACATGGTCTCCAATTTAAATATTTGAATGCAAGTTTATATCAGTCTTTGATGCATAAAACGCGACCTCCCCCTCTCCCGGACTCCTGTTCTCTCTCTCTCTCTCTCTCTCCTCACTCTCTCGCCGACAATCTTCAATTCTGTCGCACGCATCCGACACAAAAACCTTGTTGGTCCCTCTCCCTTTCTCTCTCTCTCTCTCTCTCTCTCTGTGTGTGTGTGTGTGGGGGGGGGGGTCTTTCTAGTCCGCATTCATATATACACCATCTATAGGTCTCTCTCACACACTATGTATGATACTCTAGCTAGTCCAAGCTAGATATCTTGGGTGCACTCATCGTACGCACACAAATTCCTTGGCTCTTTGCCCATAACTCTCTCACACACCACTATGTCGTCTCGGAGCTCTTCCCCCCCTCTCTCAAACTCTCCATCCACCTGGGTCACACATACACATGCATATCTCACTCGCACTCGATAGGCCCATCTAAAACTCTATCTCTCTCCATCATTCTCTCTCCATCTCACACGCGCGCACACACACAATCTCATGCCCAGCTAGCCAAGTATGATGGTCTCTCAATCAATTGTAGGCACACGCAGTCCCCCGTATATGTATATGACTAGCTAATCTTAGTCTCCATCACAAACATGTGCATGGTCTATCTCGATTTCTCTCGGGGCATCGCGCATGCACTCCCTCGATCTCCCACCCATATAGTCCCCTCACGATCTTGAGGGGATATCTCTATCACAAACACACCCTCTCTCCCTCCCCATGCGTCCATGCCATCTATGTGTCCCTCTCGACCTTTTTTCCTTGTTGGCCAGACCTCTATTGGACATGTGCTACATGGGTGTCTCTCTCCGTTGCAAACAATCACACACTAGCTATCTTCGTGTATCTCCTTGCCTCGCTTTTCCATCTCGAAGATGCATGCATGATATGTTCGCATAAGAAACGAAAAAACACACTCTCTCTCTAATTTATCATTTGTTGTCACTTTCTCTTTCACACACATACTCTTTTTGCACACTTACTCATTCTCCTTCACACGCACTTGATCTGTCTCGAGTAAGGCACTCACCTCCATCCATAGCACATAGATTAATTGAAAAGTCAAACATCACAAAGTTTGACCATGTGCATGGAGAAAAAGAATTACATCTAGTACGGCAAACATATACCATTAGATTCACCATGAGATGTAGTTTTGTATGATGTATCTTTGGTATTGTAGATATAAATAACATTTGCGTAAACCTGATCAAAGTTTCCAAAGTTTGACTTCTAAAAAATTTTACATGCACTGTATTATCGAGCGGATGGAATATCTCTTTCCCCCTCTCAGCTATCTCACGCACCACTCAGCCTTATCGGGGCTCCTCAATCTCTCTCAAACTTTATTGGTCAGTTTGATTCGTGACCTGACCCTCATGCCTTGATGGTCGGTAATGCCTGGTGTGGACGTGAGATGTAAAATATTTCTGCCTGGACAGGCTTGTGTGGTGCTGAAGTGTTTGGTTCATGCCTGGGCCAGGCAAAGCATCAACGTCCCATCAATCAATCCATGCATCAATTATTTAATGCTAATATCCATCCATGTTGCTGTTAGCCTCGTGGCCGCACGACCAGGCACGACCAGGCGTTCGAAATCGGTCACTTGGGCCAGGCTACTTGCAGTGTCTGGAGTTCAGCCAGGCTAATTAAAGTGCAAGGGAACCCAGCCCAGGCGGGCTTTCTTTTTCACAGGGTAGCAACCAAACAAGCGTGCATGAAATCCAGCCACAACCCCAGGCCACACAAAAGATGCTCACGACGCAAGCAAAACGGGCCTTATATCTCCCTGGTTCACACATACACATGTCTCGCTCGCGCTATACATATTGACCCATCCAACACTCTCCGCCCTTGTTCTCTCTCCATGTGACACGCACCCCCCTAAGGACCATAATCCCTCACTCCATCATAGGCTCTGTTTGGATCCATGGGTTAGAGTTAGTTTGGGTTAGTTTGGAGTCAACTAACCCAAAAAGATCCAAACAGGAGGGTTAGTTTAGGTTAGATGCATCTAACCCATCCAAAAAAAACTAACCCATCCAAGAGGTGATTATTTGGGTTAGTTCTTCTCGGGACCACTAATAAACACTTTTTTCTCTCGCTCTCCCCGCAGTAGATCCCTCCCCACTTCCTCGAAGCTTCTCGTCCTCTCCCTCCCTCCCTCTCGCACCGCCTGTGAAGGTGCCTCGCCGTATCCGTGCTCCATCTAACCCTGCCATCCAAACACCTCTTTACTTAGAGTTAGTTCAGGGTTAGAATCTAACTCTAACCTCCAACTGAGTTAGAGTATCCAAACAGGGCCATAGGACCAAGCACTCC
>NC_041389.1:574330285-574361061 GCF_002162155.2 Triticum dicoccoides | reverse complement strand
CCCCTAAGTATGATTATCTCTTACTAGCCATCAGGAACACACGTATTGTCTCCTTCCATCCATACGTCTATCTCGATATCTCTCGGGGCATCTTCTATCGCGCACACACCTTGTCACTCAATCTCCCACCCATGTAGTCCCATCACGATCTCCAGGGGATCTCTCTATGACAAACATACACTCTCTCCTCCACATGTCTGAATTTTCTCCGTACGTCTCTCTCGACCTTTCTCCCTTGTTTGTCAGACCCCTCTTGGCCACGTGCTAGGGGTCTTCCTCTCTCGGTTCCAAACAACCACACACTATCTCCTCACTTTGCCTCCGTTGTCGAAGATGCATGTATGATATGTTTGCATAAGACACGCACGCTTTTTCTCCACTTTTATCGTGTGTTGTCCATGTCTCTTTCACACACGCACACACACTTTTTTCACTCTCTCTCTCTCTCTCTCTCTCTCTCTCTCTCGTCAGGGACTCTGTCACGTCCATAAGCATATGGATGTTTTGAAAAGTCAAACCTCAGAAAAGTTTGACTAGGTATATGTGGAGAAAAACATTTACATCTGGAACGATCATTAGATTCATCACAACATGTACTTACTTCATACTATCATTTATCTTTGGTATTGCCGATATAAGTAATTTCTTTATAAACTTGGTCAAAGTTTCAAAAGTTTGACTTTAAAAAAATGTTGTAACTACATTATCAAACAGAGGGAGTAGCTCTCTCTCTCTCTCTCTCTCTCTCTCTCTCTGCTATCTCTCACGGGCCTCCCCTCTCACTCGAACTCTCTATACCGACGGATTATATGCTCACTGTGTCGGCGTATAGCTCTATATATTGTTTAGTTGACCGGTCAACCAATCCACATGCTGTGTTGTCAGCTCGTGTTCTGTATCTTGGTGTGCTGGCCCATGTGGCAGTGGGTGAAAATAAGTAAACTAGAGGCCCATCTGACACGCGGTGAAGGAAACAAAGTTGAAACCACTCGGGGTAGCACCCCGCACGCTAGTAAATTGAGGGCACATTGAGGACAAACTTCTTGCGCGCGAAGGACTCACTCGCGCACAATTCACCACTCCGCGGCGGCATGCACAGAAGGACGCACTCGCGCACACCCAGCACACAACACACACCAGCACACGTGTACACCGGCATCGCTGCCGGTTGAGATGGACGGCGAGGCAGCCAACAAGCGGAGGCCGCTCGAGCCAAAACCGCATTCGGCGAGCCTAGACTTCATCAGCAGCCTCCCCGATGACATGTTGCTCGTCATCATCGGCCTCCTCCCCACCAAATCAGCCGTGCGGACCGCCCTGCTCTCCCGATGGTGGTGCCCCCTCTAGCGCCCGCGTCCCCGTCAACCTCACCGTCGACAGCTGCCTCTGCGATGGGGATTGCAAACGCATGGCCGCAGTCTCCAAGATCCTTTCATCGCACCCTGGGCCAGCCAGACGCCTTGACATCCGCATGTTCAGTACCAACTGCAAGGTCCAACCCAAGTTCGACGAGTGGTTCTTATCCCCCGCCCTAGATCAGCTCGAGGAGCTCATCTTTGAAGCTGGACGATGTCGCTCTCTGCCGCCGTCCGCGCTCCGCCTCACGCCAACGCTGCGCCGCGCCAGCTTCAGCTCCTGCTATCTTCCCCCGATTAATGTCGCGCCCGCCCTTCTTCAACCTCAACTCAAGCAGCTCGACCTCTTCGACGTTGTCATCTCGAAGAAGGCTATGGAGCACCTGCTCCGCAGCTGTACTGCACTTGAGTACCTTTGTCTTGAGCAGATCCACGGGTTCATTAGCCTCCACATCACCACGACGAATCTCCGATGGATTTATGTGTCTTGCTGGCCCCGCAACAAGACATCAATTGGGAAGAGATCACTCCAGCTGTTCCACGTTATGGTCATTGAGAATGCGCCTTTCCTTGAGAGATTCTTGTATCGGATCTAGAACGTCCAACAAAAATCAGGGTCATTGATGCGCCGAAATTGACAGCGTTGGTGTACTCGTCTGCCAAATTCTCCGAACTCTTTATTGGATCCGTAATCGTTTAGGTACAACACTCATATTCTTCTCCGTCTTCTTGAAATTCACATATTTAAATTTCTTCTTGATGTATTTACGACCGTATTCCAGAAAATGATTCCCACAAGCTTGACCCAGTCCATGCGCACAGTGAAGATCTTAGCACTAAAATCTATAGGCCCCAATCTGGATCAAGTTGTTGGATTCCTTACATGCTTTCCATGCACGGAGAACCTACTCATCGAGGTGAAACTTCTTTCCTATTAGTAAACGGTAATCACAACGTAGCTCAATTTTTTCGTAATTTTCCCAAATTACGATGACAAGTGTAGTGTTCAAAACTACATCTACGCACTGCACCGAAAGAAATGTTTTTAGTATTTTTTTTCTCACGTGATCACCTGCATCATTTTTATGCTGTACTACTATAGTAGCCTAGGCTAGTCATAGTGGAAAGTAACTTAGACTACTCCAGTAACTCTATGGTTACCCTAAGGGCAAGTACTACCTCCGTCCAGGTTTACTCTTCCAATTTTGTAGTATCAAAATTTGACCATAGATTTAACTGACAAAATGTTAATGCATGTCACTAAGAACTATATCATTGGATTCGTATTTGAACATAATTTCAAATGGTGTAATTTTTAGTGACATGCATTGGCATTTTCTTAGGTAAATCAATGGTCAACATTTTATACTAAATACGAGGTAGTATTCCCTCCGTCCCAAAATTCTTGTCTTACGTTTGTTTAGATATGGATGTATCTAACACTAAAATGTAACTAGATACATCAGTATTTAGACAAATTTAAGACAAGAATTTTGGGATGGAGGGAGTACAAAAGTGGGCTATGTAGGCCAAAACATGTGCCAAATTCACTTGTGATGCATTTGGCATCGATGCCCCTCCATTGCTCACCTGGTGCCCCAATCTGGAGCACCTACTTTGCTCTGGTGCCAAATTAACTCATGCAATGAAAAAACACTTCATGGGAGAGAGAGAGGACCAAGGAAATAAAAAAACACTTGTTTGGGAGAGTGAGAGGCTGGTGTAGTTGGTTTAATTGATTTGTTTATACATGTGGGTCTATGTGCATAGCGGTGCCAACTCTCTCACATCACGAGAGCGGTGCCAAAATCTATTGATTTGACATTGATGCGTATTATGTGGCATACTTTTGTGAAATATGGCATCGGCCACATAGTGGATGGCAACAAATGCCCAAGCTCTTCACGTGCTCCTAGTTAAATGAGAGGAAACAGAAAGAGAGAGAGAGGGAGAGAGAAAGAGAGAGTGAAAAAATATCACTGGCCAGCCAACCCTATCGTATAAGCGAATGATATTGGTACCTCTTGATGACACGGCAATCTTATGCAGCCAGCTGCTCTAATATGTTCTCTTCTTTTGTAGATAAAAAAAGACCCAAAAGTGAAAAATGTGCTGCACTATAACAATCTCATCGAATGCCTTGATCTCCATCTTATAGAAATTGATTTGATCGACTACCGAGGCAGCACATCTGAGATTAAATTGGCCAGGTTCTTTGTTCTGGAGGCAAGTGTGCTCAAGGTAATGAGGTTTTGCGTTCTCTGGCGCAACAATGAATGGCATGCTGATCACCGCAAGCGTCTAAGCCTAAATGACAAAGTCTTCGCAGAAGCTGAATTTGTTTTTGAAACATCAAGTGGCCAGAGACTCGAAAACTTATTTGCCCATTAGTGACTTGTCAGGGCGGTGGATTTTAGTTTGTACGGTAACGCTGCATCCACCTAAAGTAACAAAAGTTCTTATGTGAACTTCCTAGTAATTCCCTCTTCCTAGGTGCAGCATTACTCCTAACATTTGTAATATCAGTTTGAAACTTGTAATATTGCCGTGTCCTATTCCTGCATTTTCAAAATGCTGCGAATCAAACAGGTCCTGGGTTGGTGATGATGTTGTTCCTCCCATCTTTCACCGGTAGCCGTGGATCTAGATCTAACGCATACAAACCAAGCTTCTCCATTTTTGCAAAAAGATGCCCGCACTTGTTCCCTATTTACAAACAACTCCTTGTCTCTCACAATCAGCCTTATCTCCTCCCCACCACATCTAGAAGGCCATGGGAAAATCTAGCACGATGGCCACAGCCGGAGCAGTCCACCCCCAATCTTGGTGTTCCGTGCAATGCATGTGCATCTACGCACGGGAAATTATGTCGAACAGGGCAAGTTGTAAGCAGGCTAGCTCTACAGCCATGATGATAGTGACTGCAGACGGTGAGGCTGACTATGGTATGCCGAACACGGCGCCTACACTCAGGTGTCATCTCCGGCGCAGGGTCTTGTCACTTCACTGTGAGGAGCAGCACGTAATAATTTGACCAACGGGTAGTACAGTGCTAGTACTCCTAGGAGTACTACATTGGTAGTACTACTACTAGTACTAGTAGCACCATCGTCTGGATTTAGGAGTACTACCACGTCCATCTGGATTTTAGTATTTGACTAGCAATATCTAGTAATGCATGTCACAAAAAATGTACTACTCCCTCTATAAATAAATACATGGTGTTTTATTCCTATCGGCGAGAGAACTTAATGTTTTCTTGCTAACTAGAGTCTTAATAGGATTACATGCAATGAACTAAACACTGCATGTCATGTTTGGTAGTCTCAAGTCATTGAAAGCATGCACGGCCCACATCTCTCATTGGTTGATATGTCACGAAATAAGAAACAAGGAGGGAGTTAATGCACCGTGCGTAAGTGTTTTGGGATTATTTGGTTTTTGTAATGTGACTTACACAACATTTTTTAAAATGCATTAACATTTTATTAGTTAAATCAAAGGTCAAAACTTGGGGCAAAATGCAAAGAGGACCAATAAACCAGTAAATATCAAACTTCTCTCGTTTGGCCCCAACTAGAGGTCCGATGAGATGACTATATTGCACCGGCACGGAGGGGGCGCAGCTTCATTGACTTACAGCAACTGCCTTTGGGTGAATGACACGTGGGCCTAGGGGGTGGCTGGCCCACCTATCATACAACAAAAGGTAGGTGCAGTAGAGGGCCGAGGAGTAGTACGAAGTCCTACGCACCTACGAACGCTAACCAAGGGCAAGAGGGATCACTCGAATGGCAAGATCAGTTGACTAGTAGAAGCTAAGCTAGACCCATGGAGGCGATGAGCGCGAGCATCAGCCGGCTGTGCCAGATGGTCCACGACGCCGGCCTGCGGCCCGGCAACGAGGAACGTCTCTAGGTAGTATTGCTTGAGGCCGGCAGGGCGAGGGGCCGCTTGGACGACAGCTTCGTCTCCTTGTTCGACGAGGTCCTCGTTGTTTTCCTCGACAAGTTCACCGTCGTCAAGAAGCTCATGGATGACTTTGACGTTAGCCTTCAGCCGACCCGCCCAGGCTCTGTGATGCCCGCCACCCTCAACGGCCACTATGGTGACAACCTCTTCGACGCACTGGTGGCCCTACGACTGCCCGCCGTTGCACCGGAGAATGTCCACCTTGAGGTCGCGCTCGCCGCGCAGCGCCTGGCGCAGCAAGACACCATGGACATAATCACCCACGTCTACGCGCATGCAAGAGGAGGACGATAGGACGCTAGCCTTCTTGGACCACAGGGCAACCTAGGACGCACTGTTCAGAAGCACGTTGAGCTCGCCGCCAACTCCGCTGCTCCTCACACGTCGGTTGGTGACCTGGCGCACTAGGGCGTGAGGATGTCGTTGATGGATCCGTATGTATTTTTATCTTTCCGACAAATCCATGTAGTAGTATATGATACTACAGTAATTATCTTACCTTTCGCATCAACTTCATAATTTTTGTACGTACTCCATGCATGAACGGCGCCAGAACCAAACTTCTCATTACTCTAGGCAAAATCGTTATTTTCTATCTATCGATCGCGCCATGGAGCATAACCAAATTTTACAAGTTACGAGTTCAAAAGGAAAAGCCTGCCATGTTCGCGTCGCACCCCCACACGGTTGGTTCGGCACGCCGCTCAAGCGGGAATGCGTGCGGTGTTGCATTTTCACTTACAAGTGGGACCATAGTTGAGCAAACCGACTATCGGCAAACCCCCACCCCGCCCACCGCGCGATGGCTGAGAAAACAGGAGGGAGAAGAGATGGCTATAGCACGGACTCCAAGAAAATTGGTGTCAGATGGGACTCGTGTGGGTGGCGTGTGCCGTAGTGCTAGACGTGAATGCTAGTTATGGCCCATGCCACCCCACTATATCGAGTCTATATCGAGGTACAGTACGTAGAACAAATTTCCTGCAGTCCGTGCTCAGCACTCCTCTATCTCTCTTCGCAGCCAGCCAGCGGACGCACGGAGCCCATCGTCTGTTTGCTCACATGCGGCCCCACATGTCAATGAAAATGCAAGCGGACCCACTGAACCTGCACATCTTTCACCTCGACGTGCTGGTGATGAAAAACAAATCCAAGAAAGATCTTCGGTGGCCGCTTTTGAAGTTACTCAAGAGTAGTAAGATTCTATTTCCAGTTTAACCCAAGATGCACATCTCGTGGCTTCAACTTATCAACTACCACTCTATTTTCTTTCATGACACGACCTGGATGCTGGATGTCCCACGTGTCAGCAAAAGGAGGAAGAACCCGACCAAATCTTCAGTTGTGCTCTCCGATTAGACTAGTTGTGCTAACTTAAAAAATTTATTGTGTACTCCCACCGTTCCAAAAATACTTGACTTCCATTTGTCCAAAAATGGATGTGCCTATATACTAAAACATATCTAGATACATATATATTTTGACAAATAGAAGGCATGTATTGTGCAACGGAGGGAGTAGAATGGATGCAAGTTTTTGTATTGGGAAGAAGAGTACATCCATATATTGATAGAGCGCAATTTAGTAGATGTTCTATCACTTTTAGCTAGCACAGAGGCTATAGATGAGATTAGTGCACTTGTTGATACTCCTACTTGGTATGCATGTTTCTGCTTAGACACAGAGAAAAACGGACTGGAGGGAGTACTAGAATAGAGGCTAGACATGAGACTAGATGCGAGGAAGCAACGTCTACTTCTTTACACTCGAAGAAGAAAGAAGAACGCAAGATAGAGCCTCCGTAGATCAACAATGAATGCATTGAGAAGGCACTAATCCAACTTTCAGGAGTAGTAAAATGTATTCTTGTGGTTCTTGTTTTCTTTGGTCTTGCTTTTCTAGTCAAAATTATCGTTGGAGTTCGTGCAAAACGGAGGTCCGTTTGGGGTCGTGCGTTGCAGTTGGTCTTACAAGTGGGACCGCAGTTAAGGAAACCGACTATCGGCAAAGTTAGTGAAACGATGGCTGAGTTAGAGAAACGATGAGGTTGAAGAGATTGCTATAGCACGGACTCCAAGAAATATGATGTCAGATGGAAGTCATGTTGGTGGCGTGTGCCGTACTCCTGGACGTGAATGCTTGTTCTGGCCCATGCCACCCTACTACTCCTACTAGTTAGTACTATATAGTACTACTAGTATCGAGGATTCGAGGTGCTGGTTACGTAGTACAGTATGGCTACAGTAAAAACACCCGCACGACGCGCAAAGCATGTGAAGCTAGTACAAATAGTGTACTACTATTGTTGATTGGCCCCATCCGATAACCTATTGCAATGCACGTACAATTATGTATTCGAAAAATATATTTTTTGCCTCGTCGCACCACTCACTCACAGAAGCAACTCGAAAGCCATTCATAAATTTAGTAAGTTTATCACAGGCATATCATTTTATTACATACAACAGGTCATCAACCCACATCGACAACGAGGATACATTATAAATACTAAAGTTTTCACCACACAACAAATAACAAGCAATGAAATGAACTTCAACTCAACCATTCCTCGGCGTTGGAAATGCTTGCTTTGAACCACAAGTGATTCTCTGGGATGGGCCATCGATTATCGATCTGCAGACCAACGCAGGACTGATTATCTAGGTTGAAGCGGCCTAATATATCAGTACAGGGTAGGGAACCACCCAAATGTCCGAGGAATAGACACAGTTGCTTCTCATAAATGGTAGTAATGTTGTGTCAACAGCAGTTCGATCGCCTTTCACCATCATTGGATAGTTTTGTCCAAGGAAGAGCGAGTTTTCTCCAAGACTATCAATTCTGTACCAGGGAGAAGGAGTTGGCGCTAGCACAGTAGTATCCATCCCGAATACCATGCAACGGGTGTTGGAATAGGTCTGGAGAGTGCGACCATGGGAGACTACACCTGCTTCCTTAGCAGTAACATCATCAGTGGGCTGTATACACACGAGAAGAGGTGATCCATTGGAATTAGTTGACATGCGCCAAATAGTATAGGGCGTTGCTCGTCCTCATGCTCGTGATCATCACCATCATCATCTCCCCCTTGGTTATAAAAATCTTCAAGTATAGGTGGTGGAATGTTCACAGGACCTTGGAAACACAAGAAGAAGGTTAATTAGTAAGGCTGGCCATAGTGGGGGTAACATAAGTAGTATCATGCACTTGGGACTCGCAAACATGCTTATGTGGCAGGCAATTAAGGAAGAGAGAGATGGTTATAGTAACATAGGTAGATACCGTAACATAATAAATGTGATGCTACTATGTGTCATGCATGGCAATAAATGAGACCACCTATGATACTAATCTAAGATACTATGCACTATAGAGGTAGTAACATAAACTAGTAACATATGCATGTTACTAGTCTAAGTTACTCCCCACTATGACCAGCCTTGCTAACCCGCATGCATGTGGATGAAACAATTATTTTAATTACGGTGGCAGACAAACGTACCGAAACAATGAGGATGCCATGCAAAAATAGTGCCACAAGTGGTGGCAGCAAACACAAGGCCCTCGTATTGAATTGCATCACAGTACTCATCCGTGTACAGAAACTGATTTTTGAGCAATATCCATCCAGTCAAACCACTGACGACGGCAACAAGCTTGTCGAAGATAGCAACAACTTCATAGTTGTTGTAATTGCAAGAGCGGTTTTTTTGCATAGTAATACGTGTCTCATTAATAACATAAAGATTCAGTTACAAGCCACGTAAACATAGATATTACAGGACTGAATAGATAGGATAATCCTATGCAAAAAACCAGCGTCTGGCCCTCTTCACTAAGGAAAAGGAGATAGATCACCTCTTCACCCGAGATCGACACGGCTCCATCGCTGATCTGCACCTTTACGGACCTCCAAAGTAGTTTGCCTGAAGCAAAACCATTGCCGTTGAAAGAATCAGACCGGGGCAACGTGTCCCCGGACACGCCATCGAACTCCAGAACTGACACCCCCGCACGACTACGACGTTGGAGGAGGAAACCAGAACTGTCAGCCTCCAACCACAAACCCAGCACAAGATGCACCATCTTCCAGCTGTCACTTGCGTAGACAAACGTCTGCGCGTACTCCTGGATGACAAAACCTCCCTGCTCCACCATAACGTCGGAGATAACGCCGCAGCAACGGGGACAGAGCGGAAGGAGAGACACACCTGATGGAGTCGCCGCCGCCGCCTCGCCGACACCATCCATGAACCCTAACATCGCCGATCTGAAGGATCGACAAACACACGATGCCACCAACTTCGAGACGCCGTCATGAAGGACACCGCCGGTGTGGGAGTGAAGTTGAGGCAGATTTATTTGTCTGGGCGCAGCTCCCACCACCCCAATGGCGCACCACGACCTACAAATCCAAACCCTAACTACAGAGCGGAGAAACGGGGTCCCCCCTCCCTCCTGCTGCCGGAGTAGCAGCCGGAGAGAGAGGGGGACAATGCCCTCGCCGGTGGATATTGGTGGAAAAGGATCGCCTCCCTAGTCGCCTCGCTCGTGGTGGCGGCGGCTAGGGTAGGGAAACGCTGCGAGATATAATTCCAAGAGCGGTTGGGGACTCGAGAAATTGCTATCTTCCATAGAAGACAGTCACCATGATTGTATTTGAACGTGCGTACAATACCGGTGTGCTCAACCTCTGGGCAGTCTGCTGAGATTTTTGGAAGTGGAACCCGGTCACGAGTGTACACATTCACAAGTTCCCACTCGCAGTTGGAACCAATGTAAACAACCCAATCTCCAATTGCACCTGCCCAAGCCTTGCCCTCAAGCGATGGCATCTTAACATCATACATATCATTATCAAGCGGCATCAACTTGCACAGGGCGAGGCCTCCGTTGTGACGGCGCCAGTCATCAGGGTCACGGCGAAGAAGATAGGGGAGATCAAACCGCTCCTTGACTCTTGGGTTCCTTGTAATGATGTTATTAGTTGAGTTAAGAATGGGCTCGAACGAACCTGCCATGCTAGCCAAGATGATGACATCGTACCGATCAATGAGTTCCTCCACCATGTCATCTTTCAGATCGGGGCAAGAATAACGGGGTCGTTTCCGTCCTGTTCCCTCCATGGAGAAGACGATCGAACAATGGCAGAAGAAAGGGTGAAGGGCTGAAGGAAAATGGAGGAGGGAGAGGGAGAGCGTGCGACAGCAGTTCCAAATCGAGAGGGAAAGGTGAAGAGTTGATGGACGGTTGCCAGTTTGCCACGGTTCACGAAGGGGCGCCCCGGCCTACACGTCGGTTCAGAAATACTCCTACTACTCGCCGTCATCTCACTGATATGTGGAACGAGACCACATGTCAACAAGACATGGTGTGTAATTTCTCGTGCAAAATGCGATCTGGCCGCATTGGCCCGAGGTGCCGCATTAGTTATAGGCCTTTATTTTTTTAATGGCGCGCCGTTCAGTTTTGAAGCACGACTAACTGGTACTGTACACAGAGAAAATATAAACTACTCTACCACTACTCCACCTCCAGTACTAGTAGTATAAAGAAGATATATAGGCTGGAGCTTCAACGCTTTCTTGCCAAGGGCTGCCCAATTGCTTCTCACACTACCACCCTCTCTCCAGATCTAAAAAAGACGGCCCCTCTCTCCCTCCTCATCGGTGGTCACAGATCCGCTGGGGAAGAAAAGGACGTGCAACGTTGACGCACTCATCGTCGGCGAGCGAGGTCACGCACTGACGACAAGGCCGTCCTCTCAGACCTAGCGCCCGCGTGGGATCGCTGTCGTAGTGTGTGCGGAGGACGACGACCACGAGCGAAGCCACTTCTCGCCGACCCTCAGGTATGCTACCTCTTTTCGAACCATACCCTTGTTCTATTGCCCCATCTGGCACATCATTGCATGTGGATCTTTTTCCACTCCACCATCTTCCCAAGTTGCTATCCTCTGCTCTGCTGGCCACGCAGACGAAAACCATAATTTGCACTATTAAAGGAAACCCTACTTCATACAGACTAATGCATGTCTGGGTTGAATAAGGAAAGGAAGGGAGACTATACTGTCCAAGAGAGTAGGCATCGAACCCGCATCTAGGTTGAAAAGGGGAAAATCAGTAGCTAAGGAACGAGTCTCGTGTCTCTTGGTTGAAGAATGGTAGAAAGGCATGACAACACAGTAGAGAATGACCAGGTCGATCGATTTGTTCTCCTCACATAGGAAAAAGGTGGCTAAAGAGAACAAAAATGGGACGTAATCCACATATGCTGCCTGGATATTTGTTGCTCTGGGCAACCATACCTCCCTCACCACTCTGCGTCCGTGGAGGTACATCGTACTGGTGCGCCCACTGTCCGAATGGGCCTCCCATGCTCTTATTGCCACTTTTTTGTTGTTGTTAGTATAATGCCAGCAGTCAAGTCAAGCAATGCTACTGCTAAAGTGATGCCACATTTAACTAATGCCGCTCTCAGTATAATGCCACAGATAAATTTAAGCAGTGCCATTTAATGTCACTGGATCATTTCAGGGTTAGCTGTTGATTGTGGATGTATTAAAGATGTTTCAGCTAAGGCATTCTAATGTTGTTGCACAACCAGTATACCAATGATGAAACTTGTTACTACCTTCAGATTTTTGCACTGTTAATGCTTATAGATTACATACCTCACTTTCATGAGATAATTTAATTTTTTTGTATAGTGTCACCAAAATTCCAAGGCACTGATGTCATTTTATTTTGGTTAAACTGCATAGACAATTATGAAGACAAGAGGAAAGGTCAAGAGTGGGGACCTCCTCCTCCGGCTGTTCTCTTGATTAGCAAGAGGAAAGATCAAGTTTTTATGTTTGATCGATTATCAAGATTGGGATAGCAATTTTTAAGGTCCCCCCAAGTTCAAAATGATATTTACTTTGGAGGTACATGGTTTGCATTTTTTATACTGTCATTAGTTAATAATGCTAGTTACCTTCAGACTTTTGTATTTGGTTTAATGCTCATGCATAGCTAGTATACCAATGCTGAAACTTGTTACCTTTACATTTTGTATTGTTAATTCTTATAGAAACCTTCCAGTGCTAGAGTTTATTGAAATATGTTCAGTAAAACCATTGTACTGTACCCTGTAATAAACTAACTACTCTACTATTGCACTAGCCACTGGATTAGTGTATATTTGTAGTATTCAAATGGTGTTGCATTAGCGTATGGACATAAATAAAGTGTGGCAAGCTTTCCCAGATATGTGCTCAAGAAAACTACTACCTGTTTTTCTAAATACTAGACGTTTGGGTACTTTAAATTGAACCGCGAAAACGTCTTATATTAAGGAACATAGGGTGTAGAGTTCACTCAAATTATCCCGGTAAAGCTAGTCACACCTTTGTTAAAATTAATGTTCATTATGTTATCGAAGGAGGTCTCTATGTTTGTCTCTAATGCCTGTCTACTACATACCCGACATCATGATGAAATGTTAAGTCATTTCCTTTTGTACAGTGTAACTAAATTGTCAAGGCGGTGATGGCATTTTATTTTAGTAGAACTGCACAAAATTTGCTTAAAAGAAGAGGAAAGGTCGGGAATGGCTCAGTTTTTCAGAAAAAAACTATGTATGCCTTCCTGACATCAGCCGTTGTTGCTTTATTTATTCCTTCAAACAGGTGGTTAGAAACAGTCTTGCTACCTTTTCCCATTAAGAAATTGGAATGCTTATATTTGTGAGTCTATGCTTCAACTAGTGCCACTTTTATAGTAATCACACTTTCAATATCTATGCAAACAGGGATGCTCGATTTTAGTGGAGCTGCACAAAAAGTCCAACTGGTTCAACATTAGGAGCATGTTTTTTCCAAACCTTTATATCCAATTGGTGGCACTATGAGCTGTTCATTACGAAGGTACATGGTTTTCTACTATCTTGCTACTCTTTTTGTACTGTCATTAGATAGTAATACTAGTGGTTTGCATGTGAATTTGTTGGCAGGGTGGACCTACATTGGAGGTGCAGGACAGGATTCAATGATTGGATGCTTAATTTCGGTTAAATCGATTTCACCTCTTCCATCACTGCGAACATGGTGTGGTATATGTTTACTAGTTGCTTGATATTTGTGCAGACAGAGATGTCTGCCCATTGTTATTTGGTAAACAAACAAAGTGTCCGCAATTTTGGTTGAACTGCACAAGAGAATAGTATAGTCACTGCATGCAGTGCCATTTGAAAAAAGACACAAAGATTGGATAGTCACTTCATGGACTGCAGAAAAGTAGTACTGTACTATTTACTGGCCAACAGTTGGTGCTTCATTGCTTTGGTCTGATTATACAATGGGCATCATTTTCCCTAAGTTAAACTTTTCATTCCGAAAATAGTCTCGCGGTGTGAGCGAGAGAAGACCAAATCGTATTGCATTGGATGTTCCTCCATCATGTGTGGTTCATTCTCATGGTTCCAGCTATTGGTGAAACCACTTACGTTTGCAAGAGGAATTGTAGACTTCACAAACAAATTTGTCTTTCAGTCTGTACTGAATGTTGGCCAAGAGAAGCATCCATGTTAGTAGGAAGAACAGATGTTTTTTCTTGATCTTTGCTTTTGGAGCTACATATTTGTATATGATCTGTGAATCATTTAGATGCATTAACATGTTGATCTTATGTATGGGAATCATACTAGTTAGTTTTAGTTGCGACGCAAGATCCGAACTGGCTGATCTTTGCTTTTGGAGCTACATATTTGTATATGATCTGTGAATCATTGAGATGCATTAACAGCTACTTATTTCTGTTCGCTCAGTGTTTACAAGTTACTGATCGATCACTAGCTAGCCTACAAATGCGCACCTGGCAGTTTTATTTGCGATGCAAGATGCGAAGTGGCAGTTTTTTGAATAAAAATGCCTACCTCTGAAGAAACTGACAAGCTACACTATCGATCCTACACGGATAAAAATGCCTACCTCTGAAGAAACTGACAAGCTACACTATCGATCCTACACGGATAAATAGCGTATCACGCACGTACTGCCTCCTTTCTGGTTTGCAGGGCTCAATTCAAGAAACGACTTACTCGATCCTACACGAATAAATAGCAGACCACGCACGTACTAGTACCTCCTTTCCGGTTTGCAGGGCTTAATTCAAACCTCTCACCAACCAAGGTACTCCCTCCCTCCGTGTTTATTAGTCCCATGAGCAAAGCAGCAAGACCAAGGCATGGCAATAATTAACGGCATGCAGAAGTTTAAGCCTAATTAATTCCAGCGATTTAAGTGGCTGCATGCATGCCCTCGGCTGCGACTTGTTACATGCTGCTTCGCGTACTACCTGCGAGCGATTCTGAGTGCCTGCATGCAGCGGCCATAATTAAGGCAGCTAACTGATGCGAAAAAAGATACGCTTTAATTGTGGCGGGCTTTTTAAATCCGTGAAATCATTATTGACAAGGAGGGAGATGATTCGAGTGCACTCATTTGACCGCCATGCTGGCGTGCGACCCAGACGGGACGGGACGGCACATTCATAATTTTAGTTTCCCTAGTTTTCCACGGCAAGCTGGTGTGCTAAGCCATTATGCATTGAATTCCGATGACCATCGCGCTACCTTCCCCCTATAAGTACTGTTTCCCGGCATTCTCCAGTGCCACTATGACCCAACTCGCCATATCCTCATAAGCCCCCACCAGCCCGACGTCGCTCGCCACGTCCGCCATGCCCCCGCCCGTCCGCGGTAGGCGACGCCAAAGGCGGTCACCGCCGGAACTAGTGTTCGGTTTTTCACCGGAAGGCAGACGAAGGGAGGAGGCATTCTATTTGTCTTTAGATGGCAATGTGCAGATCGAGGAGTTGTTGGAGCAGTGTAACACCGATTTGCGCCACCAGCGGGACATGGAGCAACAGCATACCGATGCTCTGAGTCGCGAGCAGAGCGCTCGCAGCTGGGCTGACTACGTGGAGGTTGGCGCCTGGCAAATAGCCCTGGAGGCTGTCGGGCACGCACGCGTTTGCGACGTTGATTTTTACTACCAGCTCGTCAAGTGGGTTTCCCGCTTGGAAGCCGAAGCTTCGGTGGACCACGCCGGCATGGAAAGGGCCAATGCGTGTGAGCAACGCGCCCTATCGCACCTCTGGCAAGTCCGAGGTGAGGCGCAGGACGCCGGTGCCGGTGTTTAGCGTGTACCGCCGGCATCGTCTAGTTAGCTAAGAGTAAGTTAGTACTTGTCTAGTGGGAGTAGATAGTTAACTTGGCTATGATGGTTGTTAACGTGGAAGTTCAGTACTCTATATGTGGATCAGACCTGTTACTTTGCTCTGAATGTTGAACTTTCCGTTTGAACGTATGGAATGGGTTGTTATTTTTTTAAATGGGTTGTATTTGTCCTCCACGGGTTTAGAGGCTGACTTGTGGGCCTAGCAAGTTGACGCGTACACAATCAGGAGATGATTGTACATGGACAGGATGACAACAGGGACCCGCCAAGGTCATGGTAGTACGCAAGCAAGTGCCTCCTTATTTCAAGCCAATAAAAAAATGGCTCCTCCTAGTGGATTTCTGACATCTGGGTCCCATGCCATTGTTAACGTAGTCAATAAACGAGAGAATTGCACAACGAGCGGCTAACACCAGGGACCCAGCAGCTCGCCCAGTTATTTTTGTTTTGGGTTAATTTGATAAATGCCTCCGAGAAATGCCACTGCAATTTCCAAACTTTGAAAAATGCCATTTCATGCCATTTCTAGTGGCATTTTTTGAAGTCTGGAGTGGCATTTTTCAAAGTTTGCAAACTGCAGTGGCGTTTTTCAAAGTTTGCAAAAATTGCAGTGGCATTTTTCAAGTTTGGAAATTGCAGTGGCATTTTTATGAATCGCCATAATTGAAGTGGCATTTATCTAATATGTTTTTGGGACGAAAGCAGGGTGTCAACTGGGCTGTGCGGGACACTCTGGCCTGTCTAGACAGCCTTTTCTTTTATGTTTACCACAGACCAGCCCAGTAGTTTTTTTTCTTTTTGAAAATGGCTAGCCCCGTTTTTTTGTGATTTGTCAAGTAAGTCACTTTATCAAGCCTGTTGGGCTAGGCGAGGAGAGCTTCATTCGGCTGGCATTTTTAAAACACATCAAACCGGCAATTAGTTTCAAATGTCTTTTTTTTTATTTCGAGATTTTAAATTGCATTGATTTTTATGCATGGACAATTTATTCAATTTTATATTGATATACATTTATTTTTAAAATCAGTCTGAATGTGACTCAAAATTTCAGGATTAAAAACAGTTCAGACCGCACCGACATATGCAAAATTTCGTATAATTTTTTTACCGTGGCCACAATATGGGCTGTAATGCTAACAAAAAGAATATGGGCTCCAAAAAAACCTGTAAGAATTGGCAAATGGGCTGTAAACTGTTTGAAATAATGGCAGATGGGTTGTATGCTGTTTTCCACAGATTTGAGGCTTTCCACAGATGGCATTATACTGTTGGATGTCCATCCAACGGCCGTCGTGCTTCTTCAATCTCTGGTCTTCCTGCTCCAGCCGCTGAAACAAGCACCGGCGGGACTGCCTGATCCCTCCTCCCCGCGGCCGGCTGTGCTACCGCGCAGGCCTCACCGCCCCATCGTACTCCCATCGCTGGCCTAGCTATCCCTCTACTCACCCTCAGTCCCACACATGTTGTTATTCTCCGGCGATGGCAGACGAACCAGTAAACCCTCGTACTCCTCCACGTGGGAAATAGCTGCCAAGTATTCCTTGGCTCCGTGTTGTTCCCTTCCTAGGCCTCGCCGTCGTCCACTGCCCTGGTGCTCTCGGCGCGGCCTGGTCAACGTGGTCAATGAACGACATCCATCGGAAGTGGACTGTACGTGGAGAGGCTGACAGCTGTGTCCACGACCGCACGCAAGGAAATGCCTCCTTATTACGAGCAAAATAATGATTCCTCCACCTGACATCGGGGACCCATCGAATGGGCCTCTGTATTTCGCGAAAAAAATGTTACCGCCGCTGACAGCTCGGACCCACCAGCTATATCTTCGCACGCAAGGAAGTGCCTCCTTATTACGCCAAAAAAATGAATACTCCCCCTGCTAGCTGGGACCCAGTATAGTGGGCCTACTAAGTTGACGGGGATAAAGGGCTTTGTCAACTTAGTCAATACGCATGACTCTAGCTCGACTGACCATACAATGTCCATCCAACGACCGTAGTGCTTCTTCAACCTCTGGTCTTCTTGCTCCAGCCGCCCAAAGCAACGCCGGTCGTGCCGCCTGCTCCTGCCTCCCATGGCCGGCTGTGCTGCCGCGGAGGCCTCACCGCCCCCATACTACTCCCACCGCTGGCCAGGCCATCCCTCCACTCCACTCACCCACACCCCTGTTATTCTGCGGCGACGGCAGCGCAGCCGAACCAGTGAACCCTCGTACTCCTCTCCATGTGGGCATCCACTGCCGCGTCTTCCCCGGCTCCGCGTCGTCCCCTTCCTAGGCCTCGCCGTCGTCCACCTCCATGGTGCTCTTGGCGCAGCGTGGTCAATGTAGTCAATGACCGAATTCCATCGGAAGAATATTGTACATGGAGAGGCTGACAGCTGGGTCCACGGCAGCCGCAAGGAAGTGCCTCCTTATTACGCGGAAAATAATTATTCCTCCACCTGACAGCAGGGACCCACCGGACGTGCCACCAGTATTTCGCGAAAAAAACGTTTGCCCCTGACTGCTAGGACCCACCCGACGGGCCACCGTATTTCGCGAAAAAAATGTTCCCCCTGCTGTCAGCTCGGACCCACCGGAAGTGCCTCCTTATTACGCACAAAAAAATGAATACCCCCCCTAGCTAGTTGGGACCCACCTTGGTGGGAGGCTGACTTGTGGGCCTACTAAGTTGATGGGGACGGAGGGCTTCGTCAACTTAGTCAATATAAACGATTCTAGCTCCAGTGACCGTACGATGTCCATCCAACGGCCGTAGTGCTTCTTCAACCTCTGGTCTTCTTGCTCCAGCCGCCCAAAGCAGCGCCGGTCGTGCCGCATGCTCCTGCATCCCGTGGCCGGATGTGCTGCCGCGGAGGCCTCACCGCCCCCTACTATTCCCACCGCTGGCCAGGCCCTGCGGCGACGGCAGCCTCACACTGCAGCCGAACCAGTGAACCCTCGTACTCCTCTCGGCGCGGGCTTCCACTGCCGTGTCTTCCCCGGCTCCCCGTCGTCCCCTTCCTAGGCCTCGCCGTCATCCACTGCCCTGGTGCTCTCGACGCGGCGTGGTCAACGTGGACAAGGAACGATTTCCATCGGACGTGGACTGTATGTGGAGAGGCTGACAGCTGGGTCCACGGCCGCAGCAAGGAAGTGCCTCCTTATTATGCGGAAATAATTATTCCTCCACCTGACAGCAGGGACCCACCGGATGGGCCACCGTATTTCGTGAAAAAAATGTTTCCCCCTGACTGCTGGGACCCACCAGCTACACCTTCGCACGCAATGAAGTGCGTCCGGGCAAAAAAAACGATTCGCCCCTCTGACTGCTGGGACCTTTCAGCTACATTTTCGCACGCAAGGAAGTGCCTGACAGTCGGGACCCACCTGGTCGAAGCGTACGTAGCGTTGTCATTCTGGTCGCGAACGTGTACGTACATACTGGTCGTTGTAGAGGCGCGCACATGTCGTAGTAGAGGCGCGCACGTAGCATGTTGTCAGGACCCCGACGCAATGCCACATCGATCTAGCATGTAACACCTCATATCACTTTGCGGCCTCACGCACGGTATTCCCACTGGTGTCGCCTTACCTTTGCCCGGGACCGTTTGCGCCTTTTGGCACACGTATATGATAGTGTCGCTATCATCCATATGATAAGGAGCCCGGGCTGACATGGCTAGTCGTAAACCCAAAGTGGCACAAACTTACAGGGACAGGCATCCATGACCCAACATCGAACGTGTCGGTCATCAGCGAGTGAATCCAGGCTGTAGCACTGGGCTAGCAGGACTCGAGTGAACCAGGCTGTAGCGGGCTAACAGGACTCTGGTATTCATCGCGTCACATTTCCCCGAAGGGACAGACACAGGAACGAAGAAGGACACATGCCGGCCAGCCTAAGTGTTCCGGAGCAGTAGCAAGCTACCATGGCTCAGTGGAAGCACTAGGAGACATTTCCCGGTAAGAGAGGCTACTAAGGATAAACAACTAGATAGCCAGATCCCACACATACCAAGCATTTCAATAACATACACACAATATGCTCGATATGTGCAAATACAACATGGCATCACAACATGACTCTACAACTCAAGTATTTTATTCATTAGGCTCCGAGGAGCGAGATATTACAAACATGGGTCTCATGACCCAACAATCAGAGCATACAAGTCAAAGCACATGCGGAAGCTTAACATGTCTGAGTACAGACATCTACAAAAGAAAAATGTTGAGAAGCCTGACTATCTATCAGATCCTGCCGAGGGCACAAGATCATAGCTGAGGTAACAAGCTAAACGTTGAAGTCCATGCAGTAAAAGAGAGCAGGAGCGAGAGAGTGGGATTGTATCGAAATGAACAAGGGGGTTTTGCTTGCCTGGCACTTCTGAAGATAATATAGTTTCTTCATCGGTGTCATCGAACTCATCGTCGAAACCACGTCTATCGAGAGGGGACAAACACCGGCAAACAAGGAAGAACACAATCAATGCAATGCACAATATGATGCATGATCATGACATGGCAATATGATGTGGTTTGAGCTAATGCAACTAGCAACCAGATTAAATGAAGTTGGTTTGAATCCAAGATTCAAATTCAAACTCCATATGTGGATATTTAAATGCCATTATATGATTTGTGCTAAACAGCAGCTATAAGTTTTTCTAACATGCATGAAAATGGTACAGATGGATAGATTGGATTTTTCTGATCATTTTTCATATATAAATTATTTCATTTGGAGTTACGGTTGGTTTTATATGAATTTTAGAAGTTTTGACTATTTTCTGGAATTTCCTGAATTAAACTAAATCCAGAAAATGCTTATTGCGTCAGCATTGCATCATGCTGACCTCAGCAGGTCAACTGACCCGGTCCAGGTCAAACCTGACCAGTGGGTCCCATCTGTCAGCAGTTAGTTAAACTAATTAAATCTAATTAGCGTTAAACTAACACTAACCTAGTTTAGTTAGTGGCCTGGGGCCCACACGTCAGTGACCCAGGGGGTCAAACTGGGACCACCCGGGGTCAACTTGGTCAGCGGGGTCAAACCTGCCGGCGACTCGATGCCGGCAAGGCCCGAGACGGCGGCGCGGCTCGGAAATCCCCCACGGGTGTCCAAATGGGCGGCGGAGAGGCTCTACGGGTGCAGCGCGACGAGGCGCGTCTAACGGGGCAAGCGAGAGCAGCTGGGGTGGACCAAGCTCGTCAGAAGCGAGCTCGCGGCAGTGGCCGGAGTTCGGCCATCGGCGGGTTAGGCGATGCAGGGCGCTAGGGGAGGCGTTGGTGAGTGCTACGTGCTCCTGGTGAGGTGTGGAGCACGGTGGTGTGCCCGGCTTCGAGACACAGTGGCTCTGGCCACGACGGCGACGAGGCACGACGGCGGCGAGCTTCGGCCGTGGTGGAAGACAGAGCTAGGGGATAGAAACGGAGGGGGCGAGCAAGGGGAAAGAATCAGGAGCTCACAGGGAGTCGTATGGCGGTCTCAGCGGGCTCGGGGACGGGCTGGAGACGAGGTGCGGTCGCCGGCGATCTCGGATGCCCGAGGAGGAAGACGAGGGCGAAGACGGGTCCACAGGGCGTCCGGGCTCGTGCAGCTCGGCGAGGAGGTCGAGGACGACGCGGCGGAGCTTCTGGACTCATCGGCAGGGCGAGGGGTGGTCGGTGTCCGTGGTGGCAGCGAATGGCGGCGTCGGGTGCGCTCGGGGGCGTCGTAGGGAGAGAGCAGAGGGGGGGATGAGCGCGAGAGGGAGTGAGAGCGGTTCGAGGGGGTGGCGTGGCGCTGCGGGAGATGTTCAGGGGGAGGAGGAGGCAGCCAGGCAGGGAGGAGCTGGCCTCCTCGGCCGCGCGCGTGCGAGCACGCAGCTGCTCCTACTGGCAGGAGGAAGACAACAGGAGGGAGAGCGGTGGTGGGCTGGGCTAGTTGGCTGGGCTGCCAGCTGGGCCGGCCAGGTAAGTGGCCCAGGTTAGTCTCTCTCTCTTTTATTTAAGTTTTTCTATTTCTGTAGTCTGTAGGGCTTTATTAAAAATACTTAGGCATTACCAAAAATCATGAAACTAATCATGACTACTGTTTGGGATATATCCAACAGTAAACATTTTAGTTTATGATTATTTGAGCATTTAAAATATTTAATAGCATTTAAATGCCCAAATGCAAATATTATAAGATTTACTTCAGAGCCCAAATATGTCAGGAAAAAATGTGCAACACCCCTGGTTATGTCTCCAGCATTTTCCAGAAATGATGAACATTTTTTAAAGCCATTTGGAAACACTGAGAATATTTTAGTTGAACCTAGTGAATTCCTTTGATGCTAGGGTTTAGGCAATCCCCATTTCAATTTTCTGAGAAATTTAAACATGATGAATGGAAGCTAATGCAAAGACAAGCAAGGCCTGAACTGGGGCTGTGACAACTCACCCCCACTAAACAAGAATCTCGTCCCAAGATTCAAACGTAGGGTAAGATGAAGGGGGAACGCAACTAACACAATCTTCACGATCCAGGTTGCATCTCACCAGAATGTTGATTCGATCAATATCTTTGTCTCGACGTCTTGCTCCGAGATCTCCATCTAACATGACAACGAGAGGAAAGGATAAACTCTAGAAGAATCTATCTTCTCGAAGATCGAGCAACTCATGGAATGAGGCATAGAACCATCTCTCGGGCTGAGACACGAAGCATACATCTGAAGAAATGGAGTGAGACAGATGACGAGGGTTCACTAGGTAGACAACAATTCCACACCTAAGAGGGTGGTGAACGGTTGTCAACGTAGCGAGGAGTTGAGTTGTCATGATACCACAACAAGACACCAGGGATGGTGACTCGTAGATATATCCCCTTAAGTGGCAAAAGGAATTACCTTTGATTCAGAGATCATTGAAACTCTTTATACCAGCCTAAGGCAATTCTCGAGCAATCATTTGGAGGGGTCGGTAGAATGGCATGCTTGGATTAGAATGGATGATGTGGATTACCTTGTTGAAAACAACACAAGGGATGACTTTAGTAACTGGGGAGAAGCTCAACAGTAGAGAGTGAGTCCACTGTTTGAGAAGTTATAGCATAACCGGGGAAGCTGAGAGCAAACCCAGTTAGTGTCGATGATAACACCTAGCGCTTGCGCGTGCTCTCGAGAACTTGAGCATTTCCATATTCATCAAGGTTTTACCAATATCCGAATCAAGGATCCTGGCAACACAACTTACTACCATGATGAATGGTGATGGAGGATGCAGATGCAAAGGAAGATAACACCTTCTCAGATTTCAACTTAGCGAGGCCAAGGAAACAGAATCTGGATGATCGACTGAGAGACATTTAGAACTCCACTTCTAATGTTCTCCTTGATGTGCTAGTGTATCCCATTCATATGGTTTGATATCTAGAACATCAAGTAAAGGTCGGACTTCGGGAGTGCAAGAATCCATAAGGAAACAACTAATAGATATCCTACGAGATCCTTATGGGGATGTGGCCAACTTCTTCAATCAAGATACTACAATAATAGGTCTTCCGGCTGGGTGTGTCAGCCACGACATCCACTTTACCGGGTTACACAGAGACCAATATTATAGTTCTTGGGAAAACGTTCCAACCATCATATATGCCTGAGATTCAGATCTGGTTGGTGTCAGAATAATCTAGACTCATCGATCCTAGAAAGTAAAATTAAAGTTTGCAACACAAGTCGACGAGATGACGTTGCGAGATTCTCGGGAAATGAACTACGATAGTAAGCTCCAAAACCTGAGCTGGTTCTGCTAGAAACACGTGAACATGTTGTCCCAGACAAGCATGATTACCTGGCAGTCTTACAATGAAACACTACCGAGTTCAAGTGGGAAACCATCATTGAGGATATAGGAATCTTGTGCATGAACTAGTATTTGCACAGCAACTCCTTTTCCTTGAACAAATCAATCAGTGGCTTGGTGTGCTAGGGATACATATAGAATGAAGGTTGCAAATCTCCAAACCATAGAATACTTCGCACATGTGCATGACTGACTTGGGATGATTCCAGAGGAAGCAAAACTAACTTTCTCAAATTCACGGCAGCAACTTTCACCAAATGCACGTGTATAAGAGAAAGTCACTCCTTTCATCAAACAAATACTTCATGACCTAGCATGAAGAAAATGCTTTCAAAAGTTTCCAACACTAACTTATTGTCCAACAAGATCTTGGAGAAGATAAAATGATGTTGATGGGCTCAACAACAAATCATCGAGATTTCCATGGACATGGAATTCCTTAACTATGTGAACAAGGTGATAGTATTGGTCAGACCCAAAAGACATAATGGTGTATGTTCGAGGAATCAACCACGAGTAAGACAACATTACGAACATCGTTGGTTCTGATTTGATTTGAGAATAGCCCACACTCAAATCAAAGATTGGATAAGATGATAGGTCCATTAACTGATCACAGGGACCAATCGGTGAAGATATCATCTTTCTTCAACTAACACACCAACACCAGGATATCCCTTTGAAACGACTAAGTTAGGTAAGCTTTTATCTTCCAACTCTCCAAGTTGTCGTTTAGCTTAACCAACTAGCTCAGGGGTATCCAACACGGATTCTTGGAGAAGGGGTGGTTTATAAGAAAACCAACTTGATCACGAGTTCAACATAACAGTCAGGTGACGACCTGGTGATACTACCGAGAAGATATTCGGAAAATCACGAACCACCGATATGTTACTAAACTCGAGAACAATCTTGCTTTTCAGGGCAAGAAGATATGATCAAATGAGCGAGGGATTGTCACGATCCTAGCTCATTGATCGAGGAGTGCACCGGGAATAAGGACTAGGTAGCACGATCAACCTTAGGATGATGATTCAATAACCAACATGCTAAGGATGAAATTATTGTCCTTTAACTACCAAGCAACGGAGTTGCTAGGAGTATTGAGTTCACACATCACGATTCACTTGTCGGCACTCTGGTTGCAACAACATGGAAGCGAGAAATGAAAATGATGGCGAGAAGTATCACTGCGTCAAGAATTCATAAGAGGTGGTGCAATTCTCATGACATTCCTGACATAAAGAAGGTAATACTTCAAGGTAGAACAGACCAGAAGCTGGATTAGCATTTTGATCTGCGGAGTACAACTACTTTGACCCAATCCTGGATATGGATGAGGTTCTGGAGTTTGTTTCTCCTAGTCATTCCGGAATAGAATGGCTTGATGGACCACAAAAATAATAAGCATCGATAACACGAATGCACAATTACTCCTGACTATCAATTGATAGACAAAGATTGGAATATGACTAAAGAGGGACAACTCAAAGGAACACATATCTTTCTGAGTTGTGGATACATAGGTTAGTATATCGAACAAGTTCAACATAATTCTCCCGGATAACCCATGCAGAAAGGTAGATCTGGCAGAGTCACAACATAAAATCGAGAACTCATCAGGAGCACTCTGGTGGTGATCCTTGGATCAAAGAACTTCTGCCATAAGTGGTTCGTAGTATTTGGAAGAAGGAAATACCACGAACCTCGAGGACTAATTCAAAGGTTACTAATAACCTAAGGGAACTAGCAACACTAACAACGTGAAGTAAGTAGGGTGAATCTCGGGTTCAAAACCCAAGGAGTAGAATACCTACTAACTAAATTGCATCAGGGGATGCTTTCGAGAATGGTGGCCAGAATCATCACACTGGGAACGAAAGCATGGCTAAATTACTAGGTGATACTCTAAACACCTAGGGTCATAATAATAGCTCCAACATAAATGCTGAGGCAATGAAATACCTCAACACACTAGTTAGTGTGGTTGGTCTGGCTCAAAGGATCTTCAGAACGGTAAAAGGAATTTGCAAATGCATCAGACTATTTAGAAACCTGGGATGACTCGGACAGCATAACGGCTGTAAATGCTCAAAAGAATTTAGACATGCTACAAAAATGGTGGCATAGCCACTTGAACATCATAACAACAAGGTTTTGAGATCAACTATGAATACACGGAGATAGTAGAAACTGAACTGAGGCTTGGATCCAACAATCCTATAAGTCTACGGATTAGTAACACGTGATCCTGATAGAAAGAGGAGAAGGCCTAGTTCCTTAACCCCGTAGGAAAGATAAGGAGACTCAGATCAGAAGGGCATGAGGTAAAGGAGTAAAAAGAGCCTTACGTTCCCATCCCACAATCAATTCCCCTACATATAACTAAAGCATTTCTAGACTCAACTTCGACCAGTTTGGCTTGGTAATCCTACAGGCAGTCAAGCTCTGATACCAAAGCTGTCAGGACCCCGACTCAATGCCACATCGATCTAGCATGTAACACCTCATATCACTTTGCGGCCTCACGCACGGTATTCCCACGGGTGTCGCCTTACCTTTGCCCGGGACCGTTTGCGCCTTTTGGCACACGTATATGATAGTGTCGCTAGCATCCATATGATAAGGAGCCCCGGCTGACATGGCTAGTCGTAAACCCAAAGTGGCACAAACTTACAGGGACAGGCATCCATGACCCAACATCGAACGTGTCGGTCATCAGCGAGTGAATCCAGGCTGTAGCACTGGGCTAGCAGGACTCCGGTGAACCGGGCTGTAGCGGGCTAATAGGACTCCGGTATTCATTGCGTGACATTTCCCCGAAGGGACAGACACAGGAACAAAGAAGGACACATGCCGGCCAGCCTAAGTGTTCCGGAGCAGTAGCAAGCTACCATGGCTCAGTGGAAGCACTAGGAGACATTTCCCGGTAAGAGAGGCTACTAAGGATAAACAACTAGATAGCCAGATCCCACACATACCAAGAATTTCAATAACATACACACAATATGCTCGATATGTGCAAATACAACATGGCATCACGACATGACTCTACAACTCAAGTATTTTATTCATTAGGCTCCGAGGAGCGAGATATTACAAACATGGGTCTCATGACCCAACAATCAGAGCATACAAGTCAAAGCACATGTGGAAGCTTAACATGTCTGAGTACAGACATCTACAAAAGAAAAAGGCTGAGAAGCCTGACTGTCTATCAGATCCTGCCGAGGGCACAAGATCATAGCTGAGGTAACAAGCTAAACGTCGAAGTCCACGCGGTACTACTAACGAGACTGAAGTCTCTCTACAAAAACATACATTAAGCAACGTGAGTACAAATGTACCCAGCAAGACTTACATCAGATCTAACTACATATGCATCATTATCAACAAGGGGATGGTGGGGTTTAACTACAGCAAGCCAGCTTTGACTCGGTGGCTATCCTGAACTATGATTGCAAGTAACTCTTTTGAGGTGGCGCACACGAGTCCACATATTCACCATATCAATACACCACTATGGATCCGTTCCCGTCTCCCTACGAGAACGTCATCCATAGCACTCACGCTTATCTTGCGCATTTCAAAGTATCCACTTTCACTTGTCTATGAACTGTACAGGCAACCCAGAAGTCCTTTACCACAGACACGGCTATTCGAATAGATCATATTAACCCTGCAGGGGTGTACTTCTTCACACACGCTCTCACCACTTACCGCCGTTTACACGACATGTACTCGGCAACCTTCAAGCGGAAGCCCAGCAAGGGTGTCGGCCACGACCTGACTAACCACACAAGTCTCTCGTCCAGGTTTATTGCCTATTCGGGTTCCATACGCAAGGAGATCCGGCCGGGGTGTCGCTCACGGCCCCAAACTATGTGTGCAGGGTTCCCAAGCCCACCTCGATGGGTGGATCTACGCTTGGTACACCGTGCCACTGTGCCTAGTCTGTCCCAAGCCCACCTGTACCGGGTGCCACTTGGTAGACTACTAACACTACCTACAAACACCAGAAACTAGTTGCAACTCCTGGACAGAGATCAAGTTGATTAATAAGCCGAGAGGGGCCGAGTTACCGGAACCCAATGTGTGGTAGTAACTGTTCATGGATCACAAACACAGAACTCAGTTCCTGAGGACGGCTGCAATGAGACAACCCACCATGTACTCCTACATGGCCTCTCACCGCTACCTTTACCAAATCGTGTTCACACACTTAGCTCTCAACAATAGGACATGTTCACACACCTCTGATTCATCCCCGATGAATCAGACTTGACACAACTCTAAGCAATAGCAGGCATGATAACAAGCATGAATGAGTAGGCACATCAGGGCTCAAACAACTCCTACTCATGCTACTGGGTTTCATCTATTTACAGTGGCAATAACAGGTCATGCAGAGGATAAGGGGTTCAACTACCGCAGCAAGTAACAGATGAATCGTTGTTGTCCTAATGCAGCAAAAAGAGAGCAGGAGCGAGAGAGTGGGATTGTATCGAAATGAACAAGGGGGTTTTGCTTGCCTGGCACTTCTGAAGATAATATAGTTTCTTCATCGGTGTCATCGAACTCATCGTCGAAACCACGTCTATCGAGAGGGGACAAACACCGGCAAACAAGGAAGAACACAATCAATGCACTGCACAATATGATGCATGATCATGACATGGCAATATGATGTGGTTTGAGCTAATGCAACTAGCAACCAGATTAAATGAAGTTGGTTTGAATCCAAGATTCAAATTCAAACTCCATATGTGGATATTTAAATGCCATTATATGATTTGTGCTAAACAGCAGCTATAAGTTGTTCTAACATGCATGAAAATGGTACAGATGGATAGATTGGATTTTTCTGATCATTTTTCATATATAAATTATTTCATTTGGAGTTACGGTTGGTTTTATATGAATTTTAGAAGTTTTGACTATTTTCTGGAATTTCCTGAATTAAACTAAATCCAGAAAATGCTTATTGCGTCTGCATTGCGTCATGCTGACCTCAGTAGGTCAACTGACCCGGTCCAGGTCAAACCTGACCAGTGGGTCCCATCTGTCAGCAGTTAGTTAAACTAATTAAATCTAATTAGCGTTAAACTAACACTAACCTAGTTTGGTTAGTGGCCTGGGGCCCACACGTCAGTGACCCAGGGGGTCAAACTAGGCCTACCCGGGGTCAACTTGGTCAGCGGGGTCAAACCTGCCGGCGACTCGACGCCGGCGAGGCCCGAGACGGCGGCGCGGCTCAGAAATCCCCCACGGGTGTCCAAATGGGCGGCGGAGAGGCTCTACGGGTGCAGCGCGACGAGGCGCGTCTAACGGGGCAAGCGAGAGCAGCTGGGGTGCACCGATCTCGTCGGAAGCGAGCTCGCGGCGGCGGCCGGAGTTCGGCCATCGGCGGGTTAGGCGATGCAGGGCGCCAGGGGAGGCGTTGGTAAGTGCTATGTGCTCCTGGTGAGGTGTGGAGCACGGTGGTGTGCCCGGCTTCGAGACACAGTGGCTCTGGCCACGACGGCGACGAGGCACGACGGCGGCGAGCTTTGGCCGTGGTGGAAGATGGAGCTAGGGGACAGAAATGGAGGGGGCGAGCAAGGGGAAAGAATCAGGAGCTCACAGGGAGTCGTATGGCGGTCTCAGCAGGCTCGGGGACGGGCTGGAGACGAGGTGCGGTCGCCGGCGATCTCGGATGCCCGAGGAGGAAGACGAGGGCGAAGACGGCTCCACAGGGCTCCGGGCTCGTGCAGCTCGGCAAGGAGGTCGAGGACGACGCGGCAGAGCTTCTGGACTCATCGGCAGGGCGAGGGGTGGTCGGTGTCCGTGGTGGCAGCGAACGGCGGCGTCGGGTGCGCTCGGGGGCGTCGTAGGGAGAGAGCAGAGGAGGGGGATGAGCGCGAGAGGGAGTGAGAGCGGTTTGAGGGGGTGGCGTGGCGATGCGGGAGATGTTCAGGGGGAGGAGGAGGCAGCCAGGCAGGGAGGAGCTGGCCTCCTCGGCCGCGCGCGTGCGAGCACGCAGCTGCTCCTACTGGCAGGAGGAAGACGACAGGAGGGAGAGCGGTGGTGGGCTGGGCCAATTGGCTGGGCTGCCAGCTGGGCCGGCCAGGTAAGTGGCCCAGGTTAGTCTCTCTCTCTTTTATTTAAGTTTTTCTATTTCTGTAGTCTGTAGGGCTTTATTAAAAATACTTAGGCATTACCAAAAATCATGAAACTAATCATGACTACTGTTTGGGATATATCCAACAGTAAACATTTTAGTTTATGATTATTTGAGCATTTAAAATATTTAATAGCATTTAAATGCCCAAATGCAAATATTATAAGATTTAATTCAGAGCCCAAATATGTCAGGAAAAAATGTGCAACACCCCTGGTTATGTCTCCAGCATTTTCCAGAAATGATGAACATTTTTGAAAGCCATTTGGAAACACTGAGAATATTTTAGTTGAACCTAGTGAATTCCTTTGATGCTAGGGTTTAGGCAATCCCCATTTCAATTTTCTGAGAAATTTAAACATGATGCATGGAAGCTAATGCAAAGACAAGCAAGGCCTGAACTGGGGCTGTGACACATGTATATGTACGTACAGCGGCTAGGGTGCAAGAAAGAAAATATGGCCACGTATGTGTACATACATGCGGGGTCTCGAACGCCTAGTCGCGCATACGTACGGCGAGGGCTCGTGTTCATGGGGAGGCAACGGAATGCGTCGTGTTCATGGGGAGGCAACGGAATACGTCGTGTTCATCGGGAGGCAACGGAATGTGTCGTGTTCATGGGGATGCAACAGAATGCGTCGTGTTCATCGGGAGGCAACGGAACGCGTGGGAGCCAACCGGCTTGGACGGAACAGGCAATGGAAACGAGGCCTGGCATACCGCACAATGGAGGAAACGGACCTCCTACAATCGAAACGGGGGTCCTGTTGATCGTGAGGGGTGTGGTGTACCGCAAAACGGAGGAAACGGACCTCCTACGGTCGAAACGGGGGTCATGTTGATCGGGAGGGGTGTGGTGTACCGCAAAGCGAACGAAATGGACTTGTGTTGGAGCGCTACGGTCGAAACGGGGGTCCTGTTCATCGGGAGGGGTGTGGCGTACCGCAAAACGGATGAAACAGACTTGTGTTGGAGCGCTACGGTCGAAACGGGGGGGAGGGGTGTGGCGTACCGCAAAAAGGGACTCCACGAGATACTGTTCATCTCCACCATCGACCTCCTCCAGCCTCCACGGGCTACCGTCGACCTCCTCCAGCCTCCACGGGCTCCTGTTCATCCAGCCTCCACCGCGCGCTACTCCACCGGCTACTGTTCAACCACCCCTCCACGGGCACCCCTCCATCATCTACTATTCATCCAGCCCTCCACACCACGGGGTCCTGTTCAACCACCCCTCCACGGCCACCCCTCCAT
>NC_041389.1:574319442-574330048 GCF_002162155.2 Triticum dicoccoides | reverse complement strand
GTTCATGCCAGAGGCAGCATCGATCGGATTCAGTTAGCAGCAGTAGCGAAGGAATCGCTCCATCGGGTTCAGTTAACAGCCATCGATCGATCGCTCGGGTTCAGTAACGTGTAGCCTACAGTGCAATCGCTCAGGTTCAGTTAGAGCCCAACGCCTCGCTCGGCTTCAGTTAGAGCCAACGACTCGCACACACACGCGTACGTACAAGAGAAACACGCATCACTCTGCCCCCGACCTCCCACCTTAACCGGCAACTCCCAGAAATTTTCCTCCCCCTCGCTTCTACCACGGTTTTTTCCGTCATGGACGGCCCAAAGAATGTCATGCAGCTGCGTCTACGGCCCGCCCAGGACGAAAAGCCCATTTTCTGTCATGATTTTTTGTCATAGAAGTAGGAGCCCACCACATCTATGATGATACTGGGTTTTGTCACAATTATTGTCATAGAAGTGTCATCTGTATGACAGAAAAAAATCCGTTCGGCCCAAAATGTCACGGATATGTCTTTTTTTTGTGTGCATGCCAATAAAACCGCCTCGTAGTGGCTGGTTAGGAAAACCGGTTCGAATAAAGACTGAGCCGTGGTGGGACGTCACGCTATGAAAAGCTATCAGTAGATTAGATTTGTGGAAAATTATTCTCTCTACGGTGGTATGTGGAATTTGTTTTGCAGAGCCGGACACGGTCCTGGTGTTCTAAATCTTCTATGGAGTACTCGGAGAAGGAACCCGCCTTGCAATGCCGAAGACAATCTGCGCGCCGGACTCATCGTCATTGAAGCCTGGTTCAGGGGCTACTGAGGGAGTCCTGGATTAAGGGGTCCTCGGACAGCCGGACGATATACTTTGGCCGGACTGTTGGACTATGAAGATACAAGATTGAAGACTTCGTCCTGTGTCCGGATGGGACTCTCCTTTGCGTGGAAGGCAAGCTTGGATATTCGGATATGTAGATTTCCTTCGCTGTAACCGGCTCTTTGTAACCCTAGCCCCCTCCGTGTCTATATAAACCGGAGGGTTTAGTCCGTAGAAAGAAAACAATCATAATCATAGGATAGCTTCTAGGGTTTGGCCTCTACGATCTCGTGGTAGATCAACTCTTGTAATACTCATATCATCAAGATCAATCAAGCAGGAAGTAGGGTATTACCTCCATCGAGAGGGCCCGAACTTGGGTAAAACATCGTGTCCCCTGCCTCCTGTTACCATTAGCCTTAGACGCATAGTTCGGGACCCCCTCCCCGAGATCCACCGGTTTTGACACCGACAGTTCTTATTACCCGGTTTAATACAGAGGCGACAAGCCGCCCATACATGATGATATCCAGCACTTGGACTTATTAGCTTCTAAAAAGCTTTGGGTGCTCACCCTTACTTCATAGGTATCGTCAACCGGCAGTGCAGTTCCGTATCACAGGTATGATATCATTATTATGTTCAGTTAAGGTTCAACCAGCCTTATCCATAACTGCTTTAAGCATCAGTGGGTGCATACGAGATATTATGACCCGCCCTGCGGTAAACCGCCAAGGGATCTCTTTTGATTTACTTGTGTGCAGGATAAAATTGAATTTTTTCTACACCACTCAAAAATCATAAGTCTCCGGTGGTGGCTTAACATTGTGGAGCATAACACAAAACGTGCACGATGACACGACAGAGCAAAGTTATTGCTACCCTATTACATGACTCCCATAGTCCAAATGATTAACTGTTTTTTCAGAAGGCCACAAATATGAACCGCCCAGCAGATCAATCTTCTTGATGGCTTGATACTTCCGGATCATCCCTCTCCGCTTCTGTGTCCTGTTCCACATCCCGGAAGGTTGGTGACGACCAGTCAATTCCACTCAAAGCTTGGAACTCAGCTTCATCATCAATTAGCTTGGACGGGTCAACTTCAGGGGGCAAAAGTATGCTTACAAATTGGGGGGATCAGGCCTGTCACTTTATAAGACGGTGTTGGCATCTTTTGATTTCCCACGTCATAAGTCGGGTGATACTTGGTGAGATTTGTCTCATTGGCAATCAGATTGGCCAGAGGATGTATGTCTTTCACACAAGTAGCAAAGTCCTTCTGGTCAAACGGAGTGTCGTCTTCCTTGAAGCTTGGATACTCGACAGAGATATCGGCCGAGTCTAACTCCGGGTACCATGATTTGGCCCAGCTTAAGGCAGTCACAGCTCCGGCCCTTGCACATGATTGTTTCATTTCATTAAACCTCTCGGGCAAAATGGACAGTTTCCTTAGCACATCAACCAAGAGTGTGGGAGCTTCATTGGATGGAGAAACGGTGGCCAATGCGCGCTGAGCACCAGTGTAAAGCTGCTCCACCAAGGTGTAAACTGCCTTCATCTTCACCCGCATGTCTTGTTTCAGATTGGTGCTTCTAGGGCCTGCAAAATGATCATTGGATGGGTCACAAGTGGTTCATTTCATCCATAACGATATTCAAATTTGATAATTATAAGGTGACTTACCAAAGATAGCATAAACCATCTGAGACACCTGGCGTTTTAAGCCGGTGAGTTCAATGGTCGCTTCCTGGAGAGCCGCCTCCGCGTTCTCATCCTGTTGAGTCAAGGCTTTTTTCTCTTCAGCCCAGGCATCTTTCTCAACTTTAAAGCCGGCCTTCACTTTTTCTGATTCAGCCAGAGTAAATTCAAACTTTGAGTTTGCTTTCTGGGTCTCGGCCTCTTGCAGCTCCAGACGAGTCTTCAACTCAGACAGCTCTGTTTGAAGTTGAGCAGTGGTGGTATGTTCATAAACCAGATCAACATCATAATTCAAACGTTAGTTCAAAAATATCAAGTCCCAAGCCTTTTGCAAGCAACAACACTTGGCACTTGGGGGCTAATGTCTGCCGAAAGTTCTATTTAAGTGGCGGCTTAAGTGAATAAAGTCCCAAGCACTTTGCGAGCAAGAGTACTTGGCACTTGGGGGCTAATGCATATTGCTTGTCTTGTTGCAAGTTTATGACGACCCCTTGATATTACAACCAGCCATAGCCGGCTCATGAGAACTACACAACTTTAAGCCGGGTTTTTAAAGGATTTGTTTCATAGGTTATTATTCATGTTCATGGTGATAAAGTCTACAACATATTCAAAATAAGCAGTAGACTTGGGGGCTGGTAGGATATGCATAACTTAAGAGTGGAAGAGATCATACCTCAAATTTGTGGTGCATATGCTTCATCATGTCAACTTCAAGGTCACGACTGTTGTGCACTTGGCTGAGAAAGCCAGAGTATATTTCACCAATGCCCAATTGAGCATAGTTGGTGATATAAAATCGTACTTTGCGCGGCTCAACATGTTCTTCCTTAGCAGAATGCTTGGACAACACAGTAGGTCTCCCCGGTTCAGTAAAGCCGGTCTTGGTGATCTCTACATCATCATCTTGTGTGTTGGCTGTCTTGACAGGGCTTGAAGCTTCAGGAATTGAAGAGGCATCGTTGGCTTGATCAACGGGCAGGTCAACAGTCTTTGTTGGGATATCATGAACCGGCTCAAACGGTTCAGGAATAGAGGCCTCAGGCAGTGCGGTTTGGAGCTCCGGCTCTCGTCTCTTCGGCCGGCTTGTTCTTCTTTGCCTTCTTACTTGGCTTTGCTTTTCCACTGCATGAGTCAAAAAGGTCAGTATAAGTATAAAGGGATTATAATGAATAAATGATAAGTAAATCGTCATTACCCAGGAGTGGTCTTGAAAGTCGGCATATTAAATTGGATTGAGTAGCCGGAAGAAGAATGAGAAGTTTCCTGATAATTTGAGTCGGAAGAATTGAGTGGCCGACGAGTGAGACCCGCCAAACGATAAAAAGAATATAAGTCGAGGGTGACCTCATTTCGATGCTTCCTTGGCATCTTCAGTAAGCCGGAGAGAGTTCCACATCCTTGCTCATCCGAGTCTGTCGCCAGCTCTCGTGCTGTTGTTGCTTCAAAATAAAGTGAGGATCCAGATGAGCTAAGGGGTGTGAAAATCTTACTTTTCGGGTTACTCTTCGGATTTTTTGTCTTGGCAAAGGCTCGGAGTTGGAGGAAATAATAGTTACCTATTCTTCCACTCCCTGACTCGTTCCCGTGTCATCCTGATGATAGTCAGTGTCAATAAGATGGTTGAAAAAAGAGCCAAGAGAATCAAGGGATACCTCCAACCCAGAGGTGTCGTCCAGTTGAATTAAATCAGAAGCGCTGGGCTTCTTGCCTCTCTTCTTGGTGGCTTTCCTGGCGGCTTTCTTGGCCTTCCTGGCTCTTTTTGCAGCCTCATGGTCATATTCTTTCTTCCAGAACTTATCATCAGCCTGTGAAAGTCATCAAAAGTTGAGTTAAGATAAAGCATCAAAGATGAAGGTAAACTAACTAAGTTTGGCGGCTTACCCCTCGAGCCGGGTTAGCTGCGCAGAAAGGGCTTAGGCCCACCTTCCACAGTCTCCTAGGCTTTCATTCAGAAGTGACTTTGTCATATCGTTGATGGCCTCCTCAGTTAAGTCCACAGAGTTGTGGCGTAGTGGATACTTCTTCTCGCCCGTGTATGTACACATTAAGCTAGAGCGGTGGCTCAAGGGAATGACCATGCAACCCAACACCGGAAATCAATACCGGTTAAGCCATTTCCCAACAGAGCCTTAATCTTAGCGATGGTAGGAGCGAGTCATTTGTGTTCGGCGGCTGTCAGCTTGTCAGGAAGAGGGTGATTGGATTCGAGACGCAGGGTGTGAAAGACGGGTAGAGGGTTGTCATCAGCCGGAGAAGTATCCTTGCAGTAGAACCATGTCTGGTTCCAGTCCTTGGGATGACTTGGCGGCTGCGCGTAAGGGAAAATGGCGTCTCTCCGTCGTTGGATTAAGACACCGCCAAGCTCCAAACTGGGTCCGTTGGAGTATTCATTCTGGCAGTTCAAGTAAAGTACTATCTGAAAAGTTCTAAGCTGGGCTCTTCTTCAAGGTACACCTCACAGAACACTTGAAAGTTGCATATATTTGACACGGAATTGGGTCCGATGTCCTCAGGATGAAGGTTGAAAAGGTGCAGAACGTCCCAAAATTTTTTTGAGCCGGGCGGTGAGAAGCCCCGGTTCATATGATCAGTAAAGACAATGATTTCGCCTTCCTTGGGCTGAGGTTTCTCTTTTGTTGGTTTAGGGGCGCGGTAAGACATGACCGATTTCTTTGGCAGATAACCGGTTGTCACAAAGTCCAGACGAGTGTTCTCTGTGATGATGGAAGGAACCCAGTTACTGGAACTGGTTGTTTTGGGCGGCATTATGAAGAAAGAACCTAGAAAGGAAAGGAACAAAATTGCCGGTTCAAATTTAAGCTAGAGGAAAAGGTATTACAACACATATTCAGAATGGCGGCTTACAAAGGGGCCTAATGGTATATGACTAATTATGTCAGATTATATAAGCCGCCATGAGTAGTTTTGATATTATCCGTTGAGCTTTGCAATTAACTATAGCCGGTGATATGAGCTGCCATGACTAGGTGAATCTATCAAGGTGCAATTTTTTGCTAAGTACAGTACAAACAGGTTTCATAGATTGCAGTTATTATTTTGGATCAGTGGCAGTTTAGAAAAAGGAAATAATTCAAGACCTAAAACTAGCACAGGGGAGTTCATAAGCTCTAATGAGATCTCTTTCCAAAGGGAAAGGGGTCCGCTGGTATTGAAGGCGAAGGCAAAACAACTACCGCACAAGTTCTATACCGTTTCTAGATCAAAAGGTGCTATGGTGCAAGAACTAAGAAGGAACTGCGAAGAACATGAAGAATAGTTGGAACCCTAATGCGATCTGAAGCATTGGGGGAGGAGCACTTATAGATGCAGGTCAACTGCGGAGGAGCGCCGCTGTTCTCTGGTTCGTTCAGGGTGATGCAGCGGCCAAGGACGAGGATAATGTGTGCTTCACGGCAGCGGCGGAGCTCGAGTGGCAGGCAGTCATGAGAGGAGGAAGACGATGGAAAAGTGGGAGAATGAGAAGAGACTGGTCGTGGCTATTTATAAGGAAAGGCTAATAAGTTGGCGCAAAAAACGAGGAGGCCAAAACATGGTTATCCAGCTACCTAGACGCCTCGATTTTCGGAATGGTTATTAAGATAAAGATCCGTTGAGATATGTTGGATAAAGTGTAAATTAATGGCAGGTGATATCATGGTGGGTTATCACAAATCCAGAAGATGACGTCATGGCGGGTTATAAACTCTCGCACAAATGATGAAGAGAAGATTTTTTTTCTTAGTATTGAAGATTGACATGAACCAGTTCAAATCAATCTGGGGCCTAATGTTTGGGATATAACTATTAGGTTTGACCCACCCAGGAGGGGCCGGGTTATACCTATGGCGATTCATCATATGAAGCCATGAGGATATTTGAAGATGACGATTTAGTTAAAGGCCCAAGGCCCAAAGGCGACTTAAGGCCTGTAAGGGTAAACCGCCATATATGTATGACTTGTATTGTAAGGCATGGATAGATAGTCACCGAGCTGGACACTGTTTATGAGCCGGCTGGGACTCCGTGAGCCACTGGGCGTCAACCTGTGTATATAAAGGGATGACCTGGCGGCGGTTCAGGACAAGAAACAACCGATCGAAAGCTAGGGCAAGCAGATTCCTCCCTGGTAATCAAGACATAAGCAATACCACCTCAAACTGGATTAGGCTTTTATCTTCACCGCAAGGGGCCGAACCAGTATAAACTCCCGTGTCCTTTGTCCTGCTTAACCCCTTTAAGCTACCTAGTTGTGATGGCTCCACGACTAAGTCATTTTGCTAGGACATCTGTCGTGACCTTTCCACGACAGACCCCCTATATCTCGTTTGTGGCTTTACTGCCAACACCACCCCTCGAGCCCAGCCAGGCGCTGGACCTTGAGGAGAGTGGTGATTTGTACATTGCAGTTTCTCACTTTCCTGAGTCCATTGGGCATGTGGTTATTGTAGGTGATGTAGCTATTGCATCTAGAGCGCTGGCAAATGTTACCAGAGCTCTCTTAACCAAAGAGGTTTGTGATTTCCGTCTCTATTTTGGACGCCAATAATCCTGATTTCCTCTCTACTTTGGATGCCAATAATCGTGGATCCAGCAAGACGATTGGTTGTCTCTTGAAGGTGAAGGCGAAGGCCATCAGGGATAAGAAGAGAGGTGGTGCTAGCCCTCGATCCGGCATCTCGACAGAGAAATCAGATAAGTGCTCACTTTTGAAGTTGAGACTCATATGCCGGCGGGTTGTAGGGATAGGGTGTTGGAGGCATTTGTCTGTCTTTCTTAATGGGCTTGTGGCATCATGATTCAAGAGTAGTCCGCTTGTATCATGAGGTTGTACCTGGTTGCCTTTTGTGGCCATGTTTATAATAGTTTTTGTCCGGTTTTCCACAAATTAACTAGAAACTTTCTTCCTCTTAATTAATAGAATGAGGTAAATTTTGCCCCCGTTTCAAAACAATATCAAATATCGGATTTTACACCATAGGGTATATCAGCAAGAAGATCTTGGCAGATGGCCATTTTGGTGGCCTCGACCCAACCCAAAGCTCTATGAATTGAGAACAACTGGAACAGGTGTTGCATCTACCACTTCATGGTTGTGTTTGGATATGCAACTCTCTGCACCGATCCTTAAGAATGATGAGCTATGCCCTCTTAATAGCGACAACTAGTCCGCCTGTTTCCACTTATGGGGGTTGGCTACTTTTGTGGCTTGGGTGCCGAGGGGTGATTGATTGCAGTGCGAAATTGTCCAACACCATATTCCAAATCACAATACCAGCAAATAGGTGCAGAGGACATTGCGAGATCAGGGTGCTGCAATCCTTGACAGGCAAGACATATCTGTATTTCCAATTCTATCCATATGAATTATCTATCTCAGGAAGGATTAAAAGATGGTTGGGGTGCTCGCTAGCTTGTCCTTATATTGGATTTGCTAAATGGCACAACAGACATTACATATTGCAAAAAAATTCCAGTAACATGGTAGCATATCTTCGAAACCGACAATGAAAATGAAAAAAATGTGACATTCTAAGTTTCCTTCATTTTTACTACTTGCTCATTCAGGGCAAATTTGACAATTTTGACCTTGGAACGAAATCAAATCACATAATGAACTGCCCGTGAAACTATTTCACGCTGATGACCTTTTTGTGTAGCGCCCGCCACGCAGGCGCCACACCCTACGGTGCAGCGCCTACCTCTGGGGCGTTGCACATCTGTCCACCATGGTAGCCCCTGGGCCTGCACCCAGCAGTGCACGGCCTCCCAGCTAGCCGCCACACATTTAAAGTGCAGCGCCTGGCGCTCGAGCGCTGCACAGTGACTTATCCAGCCACTCGGCTGGCCACCCCTTTCCTCCTCCCCCCCTCCCCACACACCCCAACCCGAGCTTTGCCCCCTCTCCCACTCTCTCCCCCTCTCAAATCCTCTCCCAAGTCTTGCAAATTTGGCGAATTTGTCCGTGGATTTCGAAGTCAAACCCTCCCTCAAGGTAATCTTCTCCGATCCCCTTGTTTTGGTCCAAGTAATGTTATCAATTTGCTCATTTATTGCTAGTTTGGGGAAACCCTAGTTTTGTTTGGATCTAGAGATTTGCATGGAGATGTGAGATGTTTGTTTGCCAATTTCTTATGATTAGGCTTTGTTAGTACGTTAGGGTTATTCTTATGGGTGTTCTTATGTTGATGCTAGGGTTAGGTTTAGGGCTAGGGTTATGGTTAGGGTTAGGGTTAGGTTGTTGTTTGATATATATTTTAGGGTTTGTATTTCTTGTTAATCCTTGGATTGGAACTCATGGAAGCAATGTTATGTTGTGTTGTTTGAATGCTTATAGGGATGGGAACAACATGTGTGTTTGTTCATCATGGGCACAAAGACGCCTTCTTGAAAGGCAATATTGAACTGGACCTGGATGAGCTTGACATGGTGTTTGATAGTAGTCCTAGCTATGCGGAGCTGTTGCAACAAGTGAGGAAAGATTTGAATTGGATGGACCAGAGTGATATCGTTGAGTTGGAGGGAAGGCATAATGTAGGTTTTGGAATGCACATCTGTTGGAAGACAATGCGTGTCAACTCAGAGAAACGTTGGGTTGCATACAACGAAACGGTGGCCGAATCACTAGACAAGGCTCTTGAGTTATTTGCAACGAAGAAGGTTGATTCAAGTTTGCATTTGGACTTGAAAACCGGAACCCCTCCCCTTTGGTTGCTAGTAGCCCCCCACCCTTGAAGCGAGATGAAATTGTTGAACCTCTTTCGACCCAAGAAGTGAGGCCAACATTGAGCCCGTTTACAAACAACCAAGATGAAGCTTTGCAAGAGGAGAATGATGAGTATGCGGACGATGACAATGAAGTTGATCTCCATGACAACAATGTGGGTGATCACAACAAATATCATTTGCAAGAGATAATGGACCATTCCATCCCTTTTTCCCGTGCATATGCATCGGACTCGGATGACGATGGTCCCGACGAACAAGTTGATGCGGAGAGGTTCACGGTGAAGGAGGCCGAAGCTTTCGAGAAGGTATTCGGTCGGGATCATCGGACTACATTGTTCAAGGATGTTAGTCTCGTGGATGAAGCCGTGGTAGATGGTGGCCAATGTATATCTATTGGGGTTAGGCCAAGATCTCACCGTGATTCGGGAGACGACAAGAACCGGATTGCTAAAGGGTCTAAGTTCGAAACCTTCTTGGAATTGAAGATGTGGCTCGACAACTACTCGGTTACGCATTATCGTCCACACAAGGTGGTGAACTCTGACGTCAATGTGCGCTACACGGTTGCATGTGCATGTGAAGATGAAATATGTCCGTGGATTGTGCGTGCAAGACCATGGAAAGAAGGTCCACTTGGCACTTAGTGAGTTGTGTGCCAACTCACATGTGCCGAGGCAAAAGGGTGGATGGCAAGATTGTGTCCCAAGACCATAGACAACTCACGTCCGAGTTCATCGCTTGTGTGACGCCTAGCTCTGAGGCGTTGCACGCCTGGGAAGAGCTGTCCAGAGAGCAACAGAATGTTTGCTAGCTACATACGTGTGCAACGCCCAGCACTGGGCATTGCACTACTAAGTGTGGCGCCTCCAGGCTGGGCGTTGGACACGTCTGTAGCTAGAAAACATTATGTTGCTCTCTGGACAGCTCTTCCCAGGCCACAAATTCGCTAAGTGTTTGTGCAACGCCTAGCTGGGAGGCGCCACACTGTACAGTGCAATGCCCAAGAGCTAGGCGCTGCACTGTAGAGTGTGGCGCCTCCCAGCTAGGCGTTGCACACACACTTAGTGTTTTTTTGTCATTTAGACTAGGTCATTTTCAGGCACAGTTCAATATTTCGTACAATAAATAGTAAGGATCTTTAAGTTCAACAAAGACTGTGACCATCACAACAAGTTCAATATTACTAACACCACTCCAAGGTCAACGACATAACAAGTTCCACATTACTAAGAGATACCACAACTTCAACTTTAACATAGGGCTACCACCACTCCAAGTTCAATGACATATAAGTTCCACATTACTAAGAGCTACCACCACTCCAAGTTCAACATTACAAATAGAGGATGATGACTAGTTCCTTGAGCGCTTTCTGGCTCCTC
>NC_041389.1:574270613-574319177 GCF_002162155.2 Triticum dicoccoides | reverse complement strand
TTCACCTTCCTAGGAAGAGGAACATGCTCCGGCTCCGGCTCCGGTTCCTCCACGTCATCCAAATAGTCATCCAAAGCAGCCATCCGCGAGGTGCCGACCGTCCTTTTGCCTCTTTGGGTGAAGTCTTTAGGTGTGTATTTCTTGATTCCCTTCCTAGGCTTTAACTGGTATGCAAACGAAACCTGGTACGTCCCCAAGGTCATATCATCAGCAACCTATGCATCAACAAAAGATATGGAAAGACCGTGTGTGAGGATATAGTTAGCAATGCATCAATAATTGGATATATGCTCATGCCATACCTCTTGGGTGATCACACCCACATCCTCATCCTCCAAAGGATCACCATGGCCCTGGCCCGAAGTGGGATCTGATGGTGTCGCCGACCTAGACTGTTCTGGTGATACATACTCGGGGTCACGACAATCGAAAAGGTTTGATAGCCGCCTTAACTTTTGGCCCTGGCGCTGCAACATGTACAAGTGAATGAGACATCAAACGTAGCAAAACATGTTAAGTGCTAGTTTGAAGGAGATGTGAACCTTAATGAATGCTCTAAGTGCACCTTCCCCATCGCTTTTTCTAGCCGGGGTTGTTTCCAGAATAGTCTCGGTCTCATCAGCTGCTTTCTTAATTTGGGCACTGAGGGAGTCCCGGATTAGGGGGTGTCCGGATAGCCGGACTACTATCATCGGCCGGACTATCATCGGCCAGACTATCATCATCATCGAGCGGACTCCAAGACTATGAAGATACAAGATTGAAGACTTCGTCCCGTGTCCGGATTGGACTTTCCTTGGCGTGGAAGGCAAGCTTGGCGATACGGATACGTAGATCTCCTACTATTGTAACCGACTCTATGTAACCCTAGCCCTCTCCGGTGTCTATATAAACCGGATGGCTCTAGTCCGTAGGACACAACAACAACCATTACAATCATACCATAGGCTAGCTTCTAGGGTTTAGCCTCCTTGATCTCGTGGTAGATCCACTCTTGTAAACATCCACAATATCAATATCAATCAAGCAGGACGTAGGGTTTTACCTCCATCAAGAGGGCCCAAACCTGGGTAAAACATCGTGTCCCTTGTCTCCTGTTACCATCTGCCTAGACGCACAGTTCGGGACCCCCTACCCGAGATCCGCCGGTTTTGACACCGACATTGGTGCTTTCATTGAGAGTTCCTCTGTGTCGTCACCGATAGGAAGGATGCCTCTTCCCATCTTCAAGGACGGCATCTTCGCCGATGGAGCCTTGGCCGCCGGCCAAACTATCCGGCTAGGAGGTTTTCTTGTGACCGCCTGTCCGGCCACCGCTTCAACGATGACCTCTCGTGTCATCGAGAGCAATCTTCACGTCAACTCGGAATTCGCCGAGCAGTTAGATCCAGCAGAGCTCTCGTCTGTAAACGAACTCTTGGATCGGATCGCCGCCCTGGGAGTCGCTACAGACTACAATCGGATCGGGCTTAAAACCGATCTGAGAGAGATTAACTCTCCCCAGGTTACCCACCACGTCACGGTGGCAGAGGAACATCACGACAATCCTTCTCCCATATTGAAAACTAGTCGTGTCCGGGCTACCAAACCCTCCATGCCGGATTCCCGCGGAGGAGCGGATTCCGATCAAGCACTGAACAAAAAGTCAGGCATCGGACCGGACTCGTTGGACAACGTTCCACTTTCCAAGCTTCCAAATTCGGAAACTTCCCGGCCCTTGAGCCTCGAGATGGGCAGGGTCCTGGACTCAATTAGGCCCGCCCGCCCAGATATATGCGATCTATCTCTAATCCGGCAAGAGCCAGCTGAAACAGTACATCATTACTGGGCTAGATTCCTCCTGGTCATGGACCGGATAAAGGACTGCCGAGAGGAAAACGCAATCTCGATCTTTTTCAACAACTACATGGACAGGGGAATCTTGAACGCCGTCAGCCATCATGAAATCACGCATTTCGCCGACTTGGCATCCATAGTGCGAAAGCACTGTGCCATAGAAAGTTTCCGGAAAACCAAAGATAGGTTTTGGGATAATCCGGCCCCGAACATAGCCCCAGTCCGCAACGAAAGGGTGCATTACACTCAAGCACCAAGTACAAGGACCAAAAAATAGAAGCCCCTTAGAGGGAACGGAACCGTACTGGAGGGATGGCTCAGCAAACCCTGTACAATTCATGGTACCAAGGGCGCCACCCCAACACGTAGCCTTCGAGCATGTTGGATATTACGGCAGGTGGCCAAAAGTGGCGAGGAGCTTCTAGCCCCGCGAAACTACACCAACAATACAGGTACGGTATCAACCATCTTCGAGACTTTCGCATCAAACAATATGCGGAAACGAACGATCCACAGCCTTGCCGGAGTCTACCAAGTAGCAACAACAAATCCTTGGAGTGACGCGGCCATCACCTTCAACGCCAGCGACGAACCTAAATTCCGAACAGCCCGAGCACCAGCCGCATTGGTCCTTAGTCTGATAGTGGACGGCTTTCGACTTACCAAGGTACTCATGGATGGCGGCAGCGGATTGAACCTCATTTACGAGGAAACTCTTCAAAAAATGGAAATAGACTGGAGCCGCATTGAGCGAAGCAGCACAACCTTCAGAGGAATAATCCCTAGCCGAGAAGCACGCTGCACCAGAAAAATCACACTCGATGTGGTGTTCGGCTCGCCGGACAATTACAGGTCCGAAGAAATCACGTTCCAAGTGGCCCCGCTCAGCAGCGGATACCACGCTATATTAGGACGAGAGGCGTTCACAATTTTCCAAGCCGTACCCCATTACGGGTACATGAAGCTCAAAATGCCTGGGCCCGGCGGGATAATCACTCTAGTTAGTGATCCATACATAGCACTCCGTGCCGAAAACAAAACAGCCGCATTAGCCCTGGAGGCACTATCCGAAGCCCTAGCGGCAGAGGAACTCACCGCGCTGCGCGCTACGGTGCACAGAGACGACGTGATACTCGATAAGAGATCCAAGTCCACCTCCTTTAAACCAGCGGACGAAATTATAAAATTCCAGGTCCACCCAACGGACCCGACAAAGACGGCCTCCATCGGGGCACAGTTGAACCCTGATGTAGACGCCGCGCTGCGAGAATTCCTTCGGGAAAATTGGGACATTTTCGCCTGGCATCCTTCAGATATGCCAGGAATCCCTCGCAGGCTGGCAGAGCATAGCCTAAACATCCTAAAAGGGTTCAAGCCAGTCAAACAGGCTCTTCGACGATTTTCCGAACCCAAAAGACAGGCAATGGGAGAAGAACTAGCCAAACTATTGGAAGCCGGATTCATCAGAGATATCAAACATCCGGATTGGCTAGCAAACCTGGTAATGGTACCAAAGAAGGACAGATCCTGGCGCCTATGTGTCGATTTCAAAGACCTAAATAAAGCCTGCCCAAAGGATCCCTTCCCCCTCCCCCGCATCGACCAAATCATCGATGCCACTACAGGGCACGATTCATTGTGCTTCTTGGACGCATACTCCGGCTATCATCAAATCAAGATGGCAGAAGCGGATCAAGCCGCAACGGTGTTCATTACTCCATATGGACCATTCTGCTTCAACACGATGCCCTTCGGACTTAAAAATGCCGGCGCAACATATCAGCGCATGATTCAGACATGTCTGGCTACCCAGATCGGCAAAACAGTAGAGGCATACGTAGACGACGTAGTCGTCAAAACCAAACACGTCGAAACTTTAGTACATGACTTGAGGGTCACATTCGACAACCTCCGAGCATATGACATCAAGCTGAATCTAGAAAAATGCGTTTTCGGCGTACTAGCCGGAAAGCTCTTGGGCTTCATTGTATCCGCTAGAGGAATTGAAGCAAATCCGGCCAAGATCCAAGCCCTATCGCAGTTGGATATTCCAAAAAACCTCAAACAGATCCAGAAATTGACTGGATGTGTGGCGGCTCTCAGCCGCTTTATCTCCCGCCTAGGAGAAAAGGCATTGCCCCTCTATCGCCTCCTCAGGCACACCGAACACTTCGAGTGGACGGATGCTGCCACTACCGGACTCGAAGAAATAAAGGCCATATTGGCAACGAACCCGGTCCTGGCTGCGCCCAACCTGGGCGAACCTATGTTGTTATACATCGCGGCCACACATCAAGTAGTAAGCACGGTGCTCGTCATAGAACGAGAGACAGAAGGGCATAAATTCCCTCTTCAAAAACCAGTGTACTACGTATCCACTGTTTTAACCCCCTGCAAGTCTCGTTACCCGCACTATCAAAAGATAGCGTATGCGGTGTTCATGGCATCTCGGAAGCTCTGACACTACTTTCAAGAGTGTTCGATAACAGTGGCCTCCGAAGTACCCCTAAATGACATTATAAATAACCGTGACGCAACGGGCAGGATTGCAAAATGGGCCATTGAGCTCTTACCATTTGACATAACTTACAAACCCCGGCGAGCTATAAAGTCGCAAGTTTTGGCTGACTTTGTCGCTGAGTGGACTGAAGCCGAACTCCCTAAAGAGTACGGCGCATACTCCAATTGGATTATGCATTTCGACGGCTCCAAAATGTTGGCCAGATTGGGGGCTGGCATCGTACTAACGTCCCCAACCGGGGACAAAGTCCAATACGTACTTCAGATAATGTACACGGACTCCAACAACGCAGCCGAATACGAGGCCCTCTTACATGGCCTCCGGATGGCAATCTCCATGGGCATCCAACGCCTAGAGGTGCGCGAGGACTCAAACCTCGCAATATCCCAAGTAAATGGAGACTTTGACGCCAAGGATCCAAAAATGGCAGCCTATCGCAACGCCGTCCTTAAAATGTCAGCTCGGTTCGAAGGACTTGAATTCCACCATGTAGCCAGAGATAATAACCAAGCGGCCGACGTATCGGCACGCATCGGCGCAAAACGTGACGCTGTCCCTCCAAATATCTTCCTGGAACGGCTGTTCAAGCCATCCGTACTATGGGAAGAGGAGTCCGGAAATAACAAACCGGAGGCAGCCGCAGAACAATCTGACATAACCGGCGATCCAGCCGACGAAACAACACCCTCAGCTCACGACATAATGGCAGTAATCGCCCCGTGGACAGAGTCGTTCCTAGCCTACTTGCTTAGGCAGGAACTCCCCGAAGACCATAATGAGGCCCGCTGCATAGTCGATCTAAAGCCTACAAGGTCAATGAGGGAGAACTCTATAAGAAAAGCACAACCGGAGTCCTTCAAAGGTGTATCTCCGAAGAGGAAGGGCGAGACCTTCTGGCTGAAATTCACGCCGGACTAGGCGGACACCACGCCGCAGCCCGGGCCCTTGTAGGAAAGGCATTCCGTACAGGATTTTATTGGCCGACGGCCCGGGCAGATGCTCAGGACTTAGTCCGAAGATGCGTCGGTTGTCAGCTCTTTGCTACTCAGAGCCACATGCCACCCACCGCCCTCAAAACTATACCCATTACCTGGCCGTTTGCAGTCTGGGGGCTTGACATGGTTGGACCACTTAAAGGGGGAACCCACAAGCAAAGGTACATATTGGTCATGGTGGATAAATTCACCAAATGGATAGAGGCCAAGCCAGTTAAAATGGCAGAGTCCGGACCAGTGATAGACTTTATATCCGGGGTAGTACACCGTTATGGTGTCCCCCACAGCATCATCACCGATAACGGCACGAACTTCACGGCCGATGAGGTTAAATCATGCTGCAAAAATATGGGCATCAAGCTCGATTACGCTTCAGTCTATCATCCTCAAACCAACGGTCAAGTGGAACGAGCAAATGGTCTAATAATGAGCAGAATCAAACCCAGACTAGTGCGGTCCCTTACGAAATCTAACACGCACTGGGTAGAGGAGCTCGACTCTGTACTCTGGGGGCTGCGGACAACGCCTAACCGTACTACTGGATTCACACCATTTTTTATGGTATACGGCGCAGAAGCAGTTTTGCCCTGCGACATAATTCATGACTCACCTCGAGTGCGCATGTACGAAGAAAGAGAAGCCGAGCTGGATCGGCAGGACAGCTTGGACGCATTGGAGGAAGAACGCGACGTCGCCAAGGCTCGTTCCGCATTTTATCAGCAGCAGGCTCGAAGATACCAAAGCAGAGAAGTACGGGCCAAGACTAACAACGTTGGCGAACTGGTTCTACGCCTGCCGGAGAAGAAAAAGGACAAGCTCAAGCCCAAATGGGAAGGCCCCTTCATCATCGATAAAGTCTTGACCGGCGGAGCGTACCGTCTACGAAATGTGTCGGATAACCGACTCGAGCCGAACCCATGGAACGCAGCCCGCCTCTGAAGATTCTATGCCTAGCGCCGGACTAAGAGTTTGTCCCTTTCCCCCCGTCCAAATTCTTTTTTACTTCAGTTGCCTTTTGTTTTTTCTTCTCAACCCTATTCATCAAAGCCTTAAAAGGCCTACTTGCGCATCGTTCGCGCGCAATTGATGTGTTATCCGCACTCATTATACCTGGGGGCTTCTTTACCAGAAGCTTAATTATAAGGGCTTCATGCCCAGCACATGTGTCAAGCCTCCACATGTACCTTTTTTCACCATTATATGCATCGATATGACTTAAGTTTTGGCCAAGCTGGGTTGCCTGGCTCATGTGCTTACCCCTACGTTCCTGATTGTTCGGCTAGGAGGTAAAGGGAGCACCTCTGTGATTGTTACTGCCGGGTCAGCCGGATGTGTACCTCAGACTAGGTGAAGCCGAAAGCTAGCGTTCTTAAGGGAATATTCGGTCGGTGACTTAAAAGATGGTTTTTTATCCACTTATTTATCTGCCCCCAGATGTTTTTCTGCTTTTTTCGCAGTCCGGACATGCACTTTAGGGCATGCCACCCCCAGAGAAAAGGAACCCTTAACGGAACTATTCTCCCTGGAAGATGTTTCTTACTACCCATGTAATATAACATAACTAGTTGGGCACTTGTCTGATAAAGCACTAATGACCCCTACGCCTGGTCTCCATGCATACCCCGGTTATTTCATAACCGAGAGGGTATTCGGACACACTCCGGACTCTAGGGTCCCGAGGTCGAAGCGAAAAGGTCGGCAAAGACAAACGTTCTACAATCCGGCTAGAAGGCATTTTATATGTCATTTTATAATACATTGTCAAATCGACTGATTGTATTCTTCCTCAATCCCGTCTAACAGGTTGTCTAATTTACAGTCCTGTTGGGAAAATTTAGCGGCCAACTCTACTTGGCCGTATACTAAACTCACAGGGATCTCCTTCCCATCGGGCCCCACAGGTCCGACTTCGGCCATGTGGTTGGGATCCGCTTTCTTGTACCGCGTCTTTACCATGGCCCAGGCCTCCCTGGCACCTTGGCGGCAGGCCGAAATCTTCCATAAATGGAAGCGCTGCCGCACTCCCTGAAGCTTCTCCGCAAGCTCCCCAAGACCCTCGGGTAAGGAGAAGCCTGGCCATAAAGCCTGGATGACGCCGCTCATTGCCTGCCGAACTCGTTCGATCAGTTGCAACAATTCGGGAAGTTGATCACCCCTTGATACGGGCATCTCCTCCGCAGGGTGACCAATGAGCATACCTGCAGACATATTCTGTCAAATCGACTTCCTCGCCGAACTCTTCTTTTCAAAGGAGTTCGCTCAAGCACTTACTATAGATGCCGCGACGAAGCCGCTGATTCTCCTTAACAGAGCCCGACAGCTCGGCCCGAACGCCTTTCAGCTCTTCTCCAAGCTGGGCATGGGCATCCTGGAGCTTGTTCCTTTCATGCTGCACCTTATGCAGCACCCTCTCGCCGGCCTTCAGTTGGCGCAGAAGTTCTTGCCTGTCCGGATCTTGTCCGGCAGCACCTGCAACGTCATTTTTTAGACTTGTGCAAAGGCCAAACGCTACTTATCTTTCTAAAATAATGCGTTACCAGGAGAGGTCCCTGTGTTTCCTCCTGTGCCAGAGAGTGCGGCCTCAAGTTGGGCCTTGCACTCCTGCAACTCCTGTGACAGTTGGGTATTCTTCTCGGTAAGATCCTACGTTTCATATGATCCTTAAATCAGTTAATATAACTACTTTAAGTCTCGAGGGCTACTGGCATATACAACTATTAAATTCTCTTACCCGTATGTCTTTTACATACTGCTCCGTGGCTCTGGTAAAACCATCTTGAGCAGCACAAAGGTGCGCGTCCCCCGCATTAAAGGCATTCAACGCCTCGGGGGAGAAGCACGCGTCACGAAATACTGTCCGGTGGCGCCTGTGATTCATGGCACTCTCCACCTCAGACTTGGTGGCGGACAGTCTGTCGGCATCCTCCGTCGGAGGAACGTCCGGCTCGTGCCTTGCGCGCGCCTCCCCCTCCAGACCAGGTGCTGGAGCTTGGCTGGTAGAGGTTGGATTGGCAACCTCCACGCCCGCAGTCCGGCGGGCGCTTTTTTCCCTACAAAAGTCATGAGCACTCAAATGCTTCCTAGGAACGTTGCTCTAAATAATGAATTGTGAGCTACACCTTTGCAGCGATGTTTCAGTCCGTGCCGCGCTCCTCTTCCGCCTACTGGTCCGGACTGGCCTTTGTTGGTCAGCCACCACGGGCTCGGCTTCTCGCCCTAGGGGCGCCTCCTGCACGGCGCCGTCATATACGGTGGTCAGAAATAAGCAAGGAAGGAATGACGGTGTCAGGACTTCGGTCGCGGTCACCTGGGAAGCCGGATATAGTCCGGGATAGTCGGCCGTGATGGCGACTAGGGCATTGTCCATGCTGAGCTGGTGGAATACCCCGTCGATTAGCTCCACCTTTATGTTCGGATCCTCTTCGGAGGCCGGATCCCGGGATCTCTCTGGATCCTCGGGTTGCGGGGCTGGACTTAGCATGTCCTCCACGATCCGGCGCAGTTCCTGCGTCGAAAGAAGAACACGATATAAGGAACTTAAGTTTCAAAAAGCATGGGTCGGGCACGCAGAGTGTTCGCTTACCCAAGGCCGGGGATTATTCATGGAGAACCCATTTAATGGGTTCGTCCGAAGGAAATCCTCCTTCTCCCCCTTATACAGGCCGGACAGGATCGTCACCAGGTCTTCAACCGAATTCGGCCCTTTACGGCCATGACGGGTGGCATCGTCCTCCCCGTTGAAATCCCACATGGGGTGGCCCCTGTATTGTAGTGGCTGCATCCCCCGCATAATGCATGTTGCCATGACTCTAATCATGGTCAACCCGGCATGGGCCAGTAACCTTATTCGGCCCATCAAATAATGGACGCTCTTGTCTTCCTCCAGTTGGGGGCTCCGCAGACGCCAACTAAGGCGTTTCTTCAGAGGAGCATTGCTGAACTCCGGGAGGCCGATCTGAACAGGGTCCGGCAGCGGAGCGTCTTCTATATAAAACCACCCTGAAGGCCAGTCTTCGGACGCCTTCTTAGGGGTTCCGGATGGATATCCGGTCCCGGCAATAGGCCATATTTCGGCACCGCCCACTTGATATATGGACCCCTCGTGAGAGCGGGGTACAAGGCAGAACAACCTCTTCCACAGCGTGAAATGGGGCTCGACGCCCAGGAATAGCTCGCAAAGAGCTACGTAACCCGCAATGTGCAGGATTGAGGCGGGCGTGAGGTGATCAAGCTGGAGTCCGTAGAACTCCAGGAGCCCGCGGAGGAATGGATGTACAGGAAATCCGAGCCCCCTTATCAGATAGGGGACGAAGCATACCCGCTCCCCTTTGTTGGGACTTGGGGTAACCTCCGCTTGCTTCCCACCTTTGTAGGTGGCCAGCCCGGCTCGAACCGGAACCATAAAGGCCGGAAGGAGATATCCCCCCGCTTGAAGCTTCACCAGCTCGTTGTGCGGAACAGAGCATCTCCTCCAATCTCCTGGCGAAGGGCTGGGAGCGCGAGAAGAGGAGCCGCTTTGACGGTCCATGATGGAATGGATTCTTGGTCAAAAGCGCTCCGATGAGTATTTGCGGGAGGAAGATGGCGATTTGGATCTGGATTCTTGCCTCCCTTATAGGCAGATTATTCGCACAACTAGGGGGTAAAACATAAAAGACACCCTGGCTTTTCACATTCGCGCGACGCGTGGAGGAAGGCCATTATTGGGCGTTGAAGCCAAGGCACGCAACATTGATGAGGAAGCCGGACACTGTTCGGCAGGTACATAGAACTTGAAGGAGAACCCGCCTTGCAACGCCGAAGACTACACACGCGCTGGACTTATCGTCATTGAAGCCTGGTTCGGGGGCTACTGAGGGAGTCCCGGATTAGGGGGTGTCCGGATAGCCGGACTACCATCATCGGCCGGACTATCATCGGCCGGACTATCATCATCATCGACCGGACTCCAAGACTATGAAGATACAAGATTGAAGACTTCGTCCCGTGTTCGGATGGGACTTTCCTTGGCGTGGAAGGCAAGCTTGGCGATACGGATACGTAGATCTCCTACTATTGTAACCGACTCTATGTAACCCTAGCCCTCTCCGGTGTCTATATAAACCGGATGGCTCTAGTCGGTAGGACACAACAACAACCATTACAATCATACCATAGGCTAGCTTCTAGGGTTTAGCCTCCTTGATCTCATGGTAGATCCACTCTTGTAAACATCCACAATATCAATATCAATCAAGCAGGGCGTAGGGTTTTACCTCCATCAAGAGGGCCCAAACCTGGGTAAAACATCGTGTCCCTTGTCTCCTGTTACCATCCGCCTAGATGCACAGTTCGGGACCCCCTACCTGAGATCCGCCGGTTTTGACACCGACAGGCACGCTATGAATAGAAATGGTATTAACGTGTTAGGCAAGCGAAGATGAGAATAGTGCAAATGGAAAAGCAAAAAGGGCAAATACCAAAAAGTTCATCATTGGAGCTAAAGGGATCACTAAGTTGCCTTTCCTGACTAATGCGTTGTACTGGTGTTGGGCTACCTCATCAAAAATGGTCGGATCTTCCAAAATCTCCTCAGCATACGCCGGCTTGCATACCTCCACACGGGTACTTCCAAGAAACCATGTGAGATAGTTGTTGAACGCGATCTGGCAATGCTCACGAAGTTGGGCTCGTTTTCCAGCCCTAGCTTGCTCCACACTAAGCACGAACTGTACGACATACTTCCTGTGATGCTTGGCCCAATCCTTGATCTTCCGTTGCTTTTTCCTATCCAACCTGCAAGTTAGAAACAGAATATTACCACCATCGAAACCGCCGAGAAGCCGCTAAGTGCTCAAGGTTAATTATATCTTACCCGTGTAGCACCTTGTCTGTGTCCTCCCACTCCGGCGGGTGTGGCTGGAACAAACCAAACTGGCGGAACACCCGATGTGGCAGTGAAGCTCAACCACCCAGTTGCATATGAGTGGGCACCGCATATGCCAAAGATCCCCATCCCTAGTGCACATCGGATTCAGCCTGAACTCTATAGGGTTACCAAAACTCTCTCCTTTTCCATACGGCTCCCATTCCACCTGCAAAATGGGATAGAATGCAAAATTGATATCGAGTTACGATAGAAGCATGATAATCATTTATGCAATGTCGATTCACCTGCTCAGGCGTGATCGCGTCCATCTCGCTCTTGTACAACTTGTACATGACCAACGGATCATCTGTCGTCTCATTTAACACATCCCACTTGTAAGCCCAAGTGGGGAGCCGTAGTGGGTCGTTTTTGTCGTCCCAATCCTCGTACTTCACGGTCTTCGGTCATCCAACCGGAAAACGCTCCCAGATCCATATGGAAAGTGCGAGCATACAACTACCAGTACCTCCAGATGGCCTACAACAGGCTTCGTCCAGCTACACATAAAAGAGAACATGGTTGAATTAACAGCAACATCACATTGATAATGTAGCAATGAAGTGAAAAAGAAACAACTTCATACCTGTCTATACAAGTAAACCAGTGTCGCCGAACCCCAACTCCATTTGCTATCGAAGACGGTCAACACCTTCAGCCACATCCATGGAGCATTCTTGCCTGTGCCATCAGCAAACATAGTCCTGGATATCACGTACCGCATGTAGACACGAGCATATGTCTTGACCACGTCCCCATTAGCTTCCTCAGGGAAAGTACCAAAGTGCAATGTAATCCACGTGAAAGGAGCACCGACTGCGACTCTTTCCTTCTTCTTGTCTTATGCATCTAGTTCCTGAGGCTCCGGAGGAACCATACCGATAAGGGCAGGTATCTGCGCGCGTCACCCATCAGAATTGGTGTTCATACATAGAGGATTCCCATCGATAGTGAAAGTGCTAGTTATCGACTAGAGGGGGGGTGAATAGGCGATTTTTATCAAAGTCTTCAAAACGTGGAAGTTTCAAAGACAAACAATAGAAATAACCTAATTGATATGCAGCGGAAGATAAACTACAACAAGCAAGCCATAGTCAAGTATGCAATAGCGTTAACGTACGAAGACTAATAGCAGCTAGGTAGTAGGATCAGGATGGAAGATAGTATGAAGCCAATCAACAATAGTAGTCAAGCAATGAAGTCAATCAGATAAGATAGATAAGCAACGACTTCACGAAGACAAACTCAAGGTAAAGGAGGGAAGAGATAGAACCAGTCACTTGTTGAAGACACAGGATTTGTTGGACCAGTTCCAGTTGCTCTGACAACTGTACGTCTGGTTAGGGAGGCTGAGATTCAACTCAGAAGACCGTGTCTTCACCTTATTCCCCTTGAGCTAAGGTCACTTAGTCCTCGCCCAATCACTCTAGTAAGTCTTCAAGGTAGACTTCCAAACCTTCACAGACTTCGTTCACCCGGCAATCCACAATGACTCTTGGATGCTCAGAACGCGACGCCTAACCGGCTGGAGGATACACAGTCCTGAAGTGTAATAAGTCTTCAGGTCACACAGACAGAAAGACTTCAGTGATGCCTAACACTCCTTGGCTCTGGATGTTTGGGCTTTGTCCTCGCAAGGATTTCTCTCTCTCAAATGCTTCGAGGTGGGTTGCTCTCAAATGACAAAAGCCGTATACTAACTCTGAGCAGCCACCAATTTATGGTGTAGGGGGTGGGCTATTTATAGCCACTAGGCAATCCGACCTGATTTGTCCAAAATGACCCTGGGTCACTAAGGAACTGACACATGTTCCAATGGTCAGATTTCAAACACACGCGGCAACTTTACTTGGGCTACAAGCAAAGCTGACTCATCCAGCTCTGGATAAGGTTTGCTCTCATTGTCTTCGCTCGAAGACATAGGATTTGAGTTGAGCATCACTTCAGTCACTCTGACTTAGTTCACTTGGACCCCACTTAACAGTACGGTGGTTCCTATGACTCAACAAAGAAGAAAAGGAAGCAACGAATCCACACAGTCTTCGCGCTCCATAGTCTTCACGTAATGTCTTCTCATGTCATAGTCTTCAATATGAATATCTTCTCATACCACCATTGTCTTCAATGTCTTCATACATTTTTAGGGGTCATCTCCGGTAGGTAAACCGAATCAATGAGGGACACTACCTGCGTTATCCTGCAATTCTCACAAACGCATTAGTCCCTCAACCAACTTTGTCGTCAATACTCCAAAACCAACTAGGGGTGGCACTAGATGCACTTACAATCTCCCCCTTTTTGGTGATTGATGACAAACTGGTTGAAGTTTTCAACGGGGATAAATATGTGAAATTGTAAGGATAGGAAATAGTCTTCATAAGTTGCAAGGGCTCCCCCTGAAGATGTGCATGTAAGTAATTTGTTTTTGGAATGCAAATGCATATGGCAGGTTGTACTTGTGGAGATCCACTTCAACTTATGAAGATAATTTATCATGCATGAACTGATATAGCAAGTAGAATGACATGCATAATGAAAAATGGATGTCTGCAGAATGATCTAAGTGCGGAAGTTATCATCGCACATGCGGAATTTATCATCGCATCATAGTGAAGCAAATAAGTAGCAGACGACCATCAAGTTTAGGTGTTACAACTCAGAGAACCAAATGTTTCAAAAGGCAAGAGTTGTAAGCACGCAGCAAAATATGTAGCAGACGACTATCAACTCATATGCTTCTCCCCCTTTTGTCAATAAGGACCAAAAAGGTTTGAAGACATAGAGCATCTACTCATCAACATGAGTAGGTGAAGCAGCAAGGTTGTCGTTGTTGGGTGGCGGTGCAGATGAACTTGGTGCAGTGTCGATGCGCGCAGTAGTAGGAGGTGGTGAAGTAGCATCATCTTCATCATCGATCACTCTTGCATTTACCGTTGTCGCGGAGGAAGAATATTCAGAGTCTTCAAGAGATGGAGTACGACGTAGGACAGCAGTCCATGGAGGAGTGGAGTCAAACTGGAATCTTTCATTGAAGCCATCATCTTGAAGATCAGCTTCAGCACTGAGCAGGGTCAAACTCTTCCATGATCGCCGGCAAGTTTCATGAGCAACAAAGGCATTCTTGGTGGCAAGGTTGCGAATGCGATTGACATCCACCAAGAGACTTTGCATCTGTCTCTTGAGCCAGAAATGATGCTTATCCTGTTTCTGATGAAGGGCCACAAGAAGTTCTCGGTCATTGAGAACGCGAGAACGCTTCTGAGGCCTTTGTGCAATGGTGCTTTCAGTGGCTTCAATGGGTGCTCGATGAGGCAGATGAGTGTTTCCAGCCAAAGGATAGATTCGTGTCGCTGCTTGAACACCTTCAATAGGCTGAGTGAAGCTTTGGTGCTCGGCATTCTGAAGACAAAGAGGCTTCTTGGCAGGTTCAGGGTATATAGCTTCAACTGACATATCAACCTCTGGTAGAAAAATCACATGATTGCAAGCAGAAGGTTGATAGTTGACAGATGAGTGTCGCTTGATGAGGCGCATGACCCATGGAGCATAAAACTTCAGACCAAACAGATCAGATCCAGATGCAGCCAGTTGCCTGATGAAGAAATCTTGCGCATTGAAGCTGATGCCATTGAGAATGTAGAAGACCAAAGTCTTCATAGCTCCTTCAAGCTTTGCCGCTGATGAGTGTCCTTTGATAGGCCATAGAGTTCGTCTGATGATGTGATATATGGTGCGTGGCAGATACTCAAGGTCTTCAACAAAGAACTCTGTTGGATATTCAGCATCACGTGGCAAAGGCTTCATCATGCTCAACATCTGACTCATATTGGGTTCAGGCTTATGAAAGATGCTTTCCAGAGCATTGCGGTGATTTTGACAACCAGGTTCATAGAGTTCTCCAGGAATGGATAGGCCTGTAAGCTCAATGATGTCGAGAGCTTTGGCTTCATGATGAACATTTCCTGTCATCCACTCGAGAACCCATGTCTTGATATCTCTGTTGTAGCCGCGAATGTGTAGAGTAGCATAGAATTGAAGCAATAGCTCTTCATTCCAGTGTTCTTTATCTGTGACAAAACTGAGCAGCCCAGCATCATGAAAGCAGTCAAGTGCTTCTTCTAAGCAGGGCAGTCCAGTAATGGCTTCAGTGTTGAGACGCGTATGAGGGAAAATGCGCCCTTGATCATACAGAACATAGGAGTAATAGCTTCGCTGCTGATGACTCCAGAACCGATCTGATGAAATTCTTGGCTTCGTGTAGGGGTTCTTTGAGCTGTCAAAGAATGTGTTGTGGCTCTTGAAGCCATTTGCATTGAAAGACCCTGGTGAGTTTGCAGTACCTGGAAACCTTGGCAGTCTTGGCTTGGGCTTCTGGACCAGAGGCCTATGCTCAATGTGATAGTCAAATTGAGGACCAGAGACATTAGCCGGAGGGATCAGAACGGGCCATCTTACTGTGATTAGCTCGCCATGGTTGTATGCTTGCTCGATTGTATAGGTCCGTGGTGGTGGAACCGGAGCAGTGGCAGCAACGAAGGCTTCAGGCTGCACAACGGGTGCTTCAGGAGCAGTCGCCTCATTAGCTTCAGGTGCAGTGGCCTCATTAGCTTCAGGCACACTAATTGGTTCAAGCTCCACATTAGCTTCAGCCATGACAACGTCATTGGCTTCACTTGCGTTGGTTGTGCCAGCTTCAGTATTTTCAACCTCCACTCGAGGAGCTGGAGGGTCAGGCACAGACACATTCACTTCATGAACTGTTTCTTCAGGCATGGGGGGGGGGGTTTGGACACGTTCTTCTTGACGTTCCTCATCGGCTGATGCAGCCGGATTGTCTTCAGCAGCTTGTGCTTCAGACATAGAGACATTCACAGTTGGAGTGGCTTCAGAGAACACTTGACGTGCAACAGGCTGACGGTGCACTTCTCCTTCTGGAACGCTCGGAAGAGGGACTTGAGGCCTTGGTCCTTTGCGAAGCCTTTGTAGTACAGGCGATGCCTTTGGAGATGGAGTGGGAAGGTCCTCATCCTCTTCAACTTGTATGGATGGTGTGGTTTGTTGTTGTTGGGGAGTACTGGGGGAGTCTTGTTGCTGTGGGTGATCAGCCCACGATGCATCCTGAGCAATTGGCGTCAGAGGACGACCAATGCTGATGTTTTCGCTGTTCGTACGAACAGGCGATGATACCACATTATATTTGATATGAGGAAGAACTTCATCATCTTCAACATTGTCATCATGACCAATGTCTTCAGCAGCGGTGGGTTCAGCTGCTGGTATATCTTCAGCTTTAGGAGCCTCTGTGGAAGCAGGCTCATGAATAGTCATGCGAAGTTCTTGGGATGCAGATGCAGGACGAACCACTGAGATGGGTTCAACAACAAGGGGCTCTGTGGGAGCAGCCCGACTCTTCTTGGTCTTGCGCTTCTTCTTGGAGGGAGCGGCATCAGAGGCTTCGGTGTTCTTCCTCTTTCTGGCTTTAGCCTCGGCAGCCCTCGTCTTCTTCTGTTCAGAAGCGGTTGTGGTGACCTTTGGCTTCGAGCTAGTCATGCTTCTTGAGAAGATAATGCGTGGGGCTTCTTGGCTTGAAGGTGCAGGTTGGTCAGCAGAAAGCTTCTTCTTTTTCTTTGCAGCCATCCTGGGGTCAATGCCAGGACGGCCAAGTGACTTGCGCTTCTCAGACATTGTAGGCAAGCACACACTTATCAGCCAAACACTTCATGCGCTCACGAGAGCCTTGAGCTTCTTGGTGCTTCTTCAGAAAAGCTTCTTTAAGCTCATGCAGCATGACTTTGAAGTTTCGGACGTCTTGAACACTTAGCTTGGCCACATGCTTCTTGAATTGAGCCTTCTCATAATCAATCTTGTTCTTGAGCTCAACGATTCGCTGAGCGAGAGCCAGCTCAGAAGCAATGGCACCATTGAAGGCGACACTGAGGCCAATGGGAAGCTGTAAATCTTCAAAGCTGACATTGGGGGTGTCGAACCACTCATCAATGAAATTGTGGATGATGGCCACATCAAAGAGAGGCAAGTTGTTGAAGATTTCTGCTTCTTCCTTGCTCTTTATCAGCTGCTCAAGAGCATCATCAGCAAGATCTTCATCACTTGACAGATCAATGGGTTCTTCACGCAGAATGGCGGCAGGAGTCAAGGCTTGATCAGTATGCCTGACAAGTTGCTTTTTCTTCTCCGTCTTCTTGGAGATACAGGATTGATCTTTAGACTGCACACTGGCTTCAGGAGGTGCAGTGGCCAGAGGCTTCACGCGTAAAGCTTTTGGAGGTGCTGATTTAGAAGCCTTTAGCTTCTTTTGCTTCTGTGGCTTCGAAGGAGGAGCTGGGGCTTCATCAGTGTCAGCATCATTATCAGAATGATCTACCTTGGCACCTTGGACCAAGATCTAAGTGATGAGGCCATCAAGGTTTGAAAAGGGGCCAATTCTGTTTTCTTCAGCTTCACGTGTGCCATCATCATGGGGAGCAGAGGGACCAGGATTGAAGTCTAATTCCCGTGACTTCTTGTTTTCCTTTGCTGAAGCCTTAGCAAACTGGAAGTTGCGCTTGAAGAGATTGTCGTCACGACACCAGAGCAATGATGATGGGTCGGCTTCTTCAGGCTGTGGCCCATGGACCATGCAAGGATAGAATTCTTGCGCAATGGCTTCAGCTTTGTTCTTGGGGGGAAGGCCTCGATAGAGAATATCACCCCAAGGGCTCTTGATAGCATTTTTCTCTGCGTACTCCTGGGTGACGAACTTGTACTTGTACCACTGTTCAGCCCAATAGCGTCGAATCCATTGGATTCGAGTCTTGCGCTGATTGTAATCTTCTTCAGGATCTGTTTTATAGATTTTTGCCAGATCATCAGGCAGATCCCTTGATGTTCCCCCACGACACTGTCTGCCGCCCTTCCTTGCTGATTTTTCTGCAGCCATGAACTTCAAGCTGAATGGCTTCAATACGTTCAGAGGCTTCAGAGATTTACGCTTGCTGGTCAAGCAGGAACTGGCTTCAGGAGAATTGATATGATGTTGTAAGTATTCTGCAAACGAATGCAGACTATGAGAACCAAGGGATTCTCCCACGGACATGTACCTGTGACAGCATTAGAGATGGGAGGGAAGGGGAAGAAGTCATATGCATTCTCAGAAGATTTTGAAGATAAATCAGTTTGAAGATATTGACCTCATGATGCGAAGACATTCACTTATATAGGTGAGTTGGTTCCAGATTTGTAGCAATCCGTGAATGAGTACAAGTGAGGAATCAAACTAGACAGGAAATCTAAGTGAATTGACTCGGCAGTATGAGATGCAGACAGAATAGATCTAACATTGAATAGGCAGAAACTACTTTTGGTAAACAGGATGAATCTTGAAGATCAAAAAGGTGGTAAAAAATCGAGTTATAATTACCGCACGAAGAACTGCTAGATGGGAAGAATAGGAGACCGAGCAGTTCAGCCCACCGTGCCCTAACTTGGCGACGGAGGACACCTACGGCGATGGCGGAGAGGACGATGTCCGCGGCCGGCGTGAGGACGGCGTCGGAGAAGTCGCGGCAGCTAAGCGCTTCGTCGCCGGCGTCGTCGTGAGCTAGCGGTGGCGCTAGGGTTTTGATGGAGGTGGAGAGAGAAGGATTTCTTTACCGCAGGGGACAAGTATTTATAAGTAGGTGAGAGACACGGCGCAATTACGCTGGTGCCCCTGGCGGTTCACATCTGAGGGGTACGTGGCAAGCATGCAACATACTTAGAATTGTCCCACGTTCCCACGCCCGCCAGGCATGTCGGAGAGTTGTTCCAGCTTCACCGGATTTCAACAATAAAGATAAGTCATTTAAAATAGAATGTTTGTCTCTTTGCCTTCTGCTGACTAGGACGCAGAGAAGACATTCGACAGTTTCAATAGAATGCATATGATTTGCACAGATAGAGTTTGAGATAGGAAGCATACAGAGGTTAGGGTCCGATCACATTCACTTAGTTCAAAAGATCCAATCTTGAAGACATAGCTATAAGTGAATGCTGTAGAGGACAGAACACTAGTATATATATATATATCAGAAAGCAATCAAATCATCATAGTGTAGAAGATCATGAAGATAAATTGAAACTGAAGACAAACCAAATGCGAAGTTATTGCAATATAACGCCATGAGTGAAACACTTCAAACAGAGAAAGTTGGTGGTGGCGTTACCCACCGTATAGGAAGTATTATACCCAGACACGGCGCACAATTATCGTGGCGCTTCGAAGACAAATTCCATGTTAATGTATTCACACTCAGAGTGTAAATCTTCATTGATTGAAGATATACATTACTTTGTGTGTTGCACATCTAAGTCATCAACATGCATAAGTGTTAGGATGTGTGCCTGATCACAGGACATTCGAGGATTCCAAGATATTTAGCTCACACCGTAACTTGCAAAACCTTTTCTCATCCAAGGGCTTTGTGAAGATATCTGCCAGTTGCTCTTCAATGTTGACATGCATGATATCTATATCTTTCTTCATAACATGATCTCTGAGAAAGTGATGACGTATTTCAATGTGCTTTGTCTTCGAGTGCTGGACTAGATTGTTGGCTATCTTGATGGCACTTTCATTGTCGCAGAAGAGAGGTGCTTGTTTCAGGTTGATGCCATAATCCTTGAGAGTTTGCTTCATCCATAGAAGCTGAGCACAACAGGATCCAGCAGCAATGTATTCAGATTCAGCAGTTGAGAGTGATACACAGTTCTGCTTCTTTGAAGACCAACAGACAAGTGATCGACCAAGAAAATGACATGTGCCTGATGTAGACTTGCGATCCACCTTGTCACCAGCATAATCAGCATCCGAGAATCCAACCAAATCAAATTTTGAGCCCTTGGGATACCATAATCCGAGTGTTGGGGTGTAAGCCAAATATCGAAGAATTCGCTTCACAGCTGAGTGATGTGATTCCTTTGGTGCCGCTTGGAATCGAGCACACATGCAAACACTAAGCATAATATTTGGCCTAGATGCACATAAATAAAGCAAAGAACCAATCATGGAGCGGTATACCTTTTGATCGAACTCTTTACCATTGTCGTCGGGACCAAGATGGTGTTTGGCTGGCATTGGCGTCGTGTAGCCTTTGCAGTCTTCCATTCCAAACTTCTTCAGACAATCTTTGAGGTATTTTTCTTGAGATATGAAGATGCCATTTCGTTGCTGACGAATTTGAAGACCAAGGAAGAACTTCAGCTCACCCATCATGGACATTTGATATTGCTCTTGCATCATGTACCCAAACTCATCACTGTACTTCTGGTTGGTGCAGCCGAAGATTATGTCATCCACATATATTTGGCACACAAACAGTTCACCATCATATGTCTTCGTGAAGAGTGTGGGATTGAGGGATCCAGGTTTGAAGCCTTTGCTCTTCAGGAAGTCTTTGATTGTATCATACCAGGCACGAGGAGCTTGTTTGAGGCCATACAGTGCTTTGTTCAGCTTGTACACCATATCAGGATGTTTTGAATCTTCAAAGCCAGGTGGTTGAGCGACATATACTTCTTCTTCAATCTTGCCATTGAGAAATGCACTCTTCACATCCATTTGATATAGCAAGATGTTGTGATGATTAGCACATGCTAGCAGTATGCGAATAGCTTCAAGCCTAGCAACAGGAGCAAATGTTTCATCGAAGTCAATTCCTTCAACTTGAGTATATCCTTGAGCCACAAGACGTGTTTTGTTTCTGACGACTTGACCATACTCATCTTGCTTGTTTCGATATATCCATTTTGTTCCTATAATGTTATGCTTGCGAGGGTCAGGTCGCTTGACAAGTTCCCAAACATTATTCAGCTTGAACTGTTGAAGTTCTTCTTGCATGGCTTGAATCCATTCAGGTTCCATAAAAGCTTCAGCAACTTTCTTGGGTTCTGATATTGACACAAATGAAAAGTGCCCACAGAAGTTTGCTAACCGTGTTGCTCTTGAGCGAGTAAGCGGACCAGGCGCATTGATGCTGTCAATTATCTTCTCAATTTGTACTTCATTTGCAACACGAGGATGAACTGGACGAAGACCTTGCTCATGCTGATCATTGTCATCATTGGAAGTATTGTCTTCGGTCTGAGCATTGTCTTCAGGTTGGTTTGGTGCAGAAATGATAAGTTCCTCTTCAGGTTGTGCTTCAGAGGGCATGATCTCACCAGTTCCCATCAGCTTGATAGATTCACAGGAAGGAGCTTCATCAAGTGTGCTTGGCAGGAGCTCTCATTGTGAACCATTGGTTTCATCAAATCGCACATCCACTGTTTCAACGATTTTGTAGTGGAAGAGGTTGAAGACTCTGTAAGAGTGTGAATCCTTTCCATAGCCAAGCATGAAGCCTTCGTGAGCTTTGAGTTCAAATTTTGACTTGTGATGGGGATCCTTGATCCAGCATCTAGCACCAAAGACTCTGAAGTAACTGACATTTGGCTTCTTGCCAGTAAGGAGCTCATATGATGTTTTGCCCAGAAGCTTATGGATGTAGACACGGTTGATGATGTGACAAGCTGTATCAATGGCTTCAGGCCAGAACTTTCTTGGTGTCTTGTACTCGTCAAGCATTGTTCGAGCCATTTCAATGAGGGTTCTGTTCTTGCACTCTACAATGCCGTTTTGCTGAGGTGTGTATGGAGCAGAAAATTCATGAGTGATTCCCATTGTATCCAGATAAAGATCAAGTCCTGTGTTCTTGAATTCAGTGCCATTGTCACTTCTGATATGCTTGATCTTCACGCAATAATTGTTCATTGCTTGATTTGCAAAGCGCCTGAAGACATCTTGCACTTCATTCTTGTAAAGAATTATATGAACCCATGTGTATCTTGAGTAGTCATCAACAATGACGAAGCCATAGAGACAGGCAGTTGTTGTGAGGGTGGAGTAGTGAGTAGGTCCAAATAAGTCCATGTGTAACAGCTCGAAGGGTTGAGATGTTGTCATGATTGTCTTCGAGGGGTGCTTTGCCCTTGTCATCTTTCCAGCTTCACAGGCACCACACAGATGATCCTTCTTGAACTTGACATCTTCGATGCCAATGACATGCTTCTTCTTGACAAGAGTGTGCAAGTTCCTCATGCCAGCGTGCCCCAGCCTTCGATGCCAGAGCCAGCATTCTGAAGCTTTTGCAAGAAGACATACGGCAAACTGTGGACCTGCTGAGAAATCTACCATGTATAGATCACCTTTCCTATACCCTTCAAAGACTAGAGACTTGTCAGATTCCATTAGTACAAGGCAACGATATTTTCCAAATATCACAATCATGTTTAAGTCACAAAGCATTGAGACAGACATTAAGTTGAATCCAAGGGATTCAACAAGCATCACTTTATCCATGTGTTGATCCTTTGAGATTGCAACTCTACCTAGACCCAATACCTTGCCTTTACCAGTGTCAGCAAATGTGATTTGACTCTTGTCGGATGGACGTAAGGTTGAGTCCATGAGAAGACTTCGATCACCAGTCATATGATTAGTGCATCCGCTGTCAATAATCCATTCTGAAGCTTTTGGTGACATGCCCTACAGTGCAGTTAGGAGGATAGGCTTCACAAGGTATGTTGTGAAGCATAAGCAGTTGATGCATACTTGGATTATCACAGCATAGATGAAAGTTAGCACACAGTATGACAGGTAAGCGATTCATATGTGGAATACGTAGTAAGTCATTTTATCATGCGTCCCTTTGTGTTTTAGGTCCCCAGCAATAATATTGGACGCCATTGATTGCTGGCTGGAGACCACATTCTGCAAAAGAGAGTTAATTCTTCTTCACCACCCACATTTTCAGGGGTGGCTTAGAAGCAATGAGTCTAAGTGCAGCATCTGAGAATTTCGGCTTTAAAGCCCTAGCAAATAGCCTTGCAGGAGATGAATGATACTCATGTGAATAAGCAGAAAAGTTCTTAGTTCTATGAACATAGCGGTTTGAAGACACACGCTCATATTCATGAGTCTGAGTATGATTTCCCTGCAAAACATTGGCGTTAGGGTGACTCAAGTGAGTCTTGTGTTCGTATGAAGCCGTTGGACCATATGATGCCTTTGGTCTGGGGTTTGTCTTCTTCCCTGGTGGTGTCATGATGACATTCACTGGAAGATTCTCAAGGCAGCTTTTGGGAACCCAGATCTTCTTCATAGGAGGTCCATTCCTGCAGTTAGTACCAATATACCTGGCAAACACTTCACCATTCTGATTTTTGAACAGTTTATAGTTTGCATCAAAGGATTCATCAATGATAATAGGATTAGCACAGGTAAATCCAGATAAAGTGGATGGATCCACTGAAGGTTCTTTTGCAGCAACCCATGTGGTTTTGGGATACTGCTCAGGCTTCCAGTAGGAACCATCAGCATTCATTTTCCTCTCGAACCCAACACCCTCTTTCCTAGGGTTTTGGTTCAGAATCTGCTTTTTGAGGACATCACAAAGTGTCTGATGCCCTTTCAGACTTTTATACATCCCTGTTTCAAGCAATGTCTTCAACCTAGCATTTTCATCAGCAATAGTAGTGGTATCCTCAGAAGAGGGGTTAGTTACCACATCAGTAGTTGAAGACAGAGCAACAGTAGCAGCAGTGGAACATTCAGCAACAGAAGTAGTGTTATCACGCTCAATGCATTTTAGACATGGTGGTTCAAATTCATCCTGAGCGGGACTGATCTGTTGAGCGTGAAATGACTCATTCTCTTTTTGAAGATCTTCATGAGTCGCTTTCAGTTTCTCAAGCTCTTGCTTCCTTTGAAGATAATCATAGGAGAGCTTTTCATAAGTGGTTGAGAGCGTCTCATGAAGACTTTCAAGTTCTTGATACTTAGCATGAAGATTTTTTATGTCTTCAACTAAGGACTGTGAACGTGTCATTTCCGCGTTCAACAGGTCATCGCTTTTGTCTAACAGTTTTTGAGTATGTTCCATAGCCCTTTGTTGTTCAGTAGCAATTTTAGCAAGTGTTTTGTAGCTGGGTTTAGATTCACAATCAGAGTCATCTTCACTTGATGTTTGAAAGTAAGCATCGTGCGATTTTACCTTGGCACCGCGTGCCATGAAGCAGTAGGTGGGAGCAGGATCGTCCTTGTCATCATCAGCGTTGGTGTGGGAGTCATTGTCTTTAGAGTTGAAGATGGACTTTGCAACGTAGGCTGTGGCCAGAGCCAGACTTGCAACGCTAGAGTCGGACTCAGCTTCAGATTCCACCTCTGCCTCCTCAGAAGCAGACTCCTCCTCTGAATCCATTTCCTTGCCAACAAAAGCACGAGCCTTGCCAGATGAGCTCTTCTTATGAGATGAGGATTTTGATGTGGACTTGGAAGAAGACTTTGATGATTTCTTCTTCTTCTTGTCATCAGAGTCATATTCCTTGCTCTTCTTCTTTTTCTTCTCGTTGTCCCACTGAGGACACTCAGAGATGTAGTGCCCAGGCTTCTTACACTTGTGACATGTTCTCTTCTTGTTGTCTTGAGTGGAAGCTTCATCATTTCTTGAACTGGATCGTGAAGACTTTCTGAAGCCCTTTTTCTTGGTGAATTTCTGGAACTTCTTCACAAGCATAGCAAGCTCCCTTCCAATGTCTTCAGGATCGTCAGAACCGCAGTCAGATTCTTCTTCTTCAGATGAGGAAACAACTTTTGCCTTCAAAGCACGGCCATAGTTGGGGCCATAGATATCTCTTTTCTCAGAAAGCTGGAACTCATGTGTGTTGAGCCTCTCAAGTATATCAGATAGATCGAGTGTCTTGAAGTCAGGACGTTCTTGTATCATGAGGGCAAGGGTGTCAAAGGAGGTGTCAAGTGATCTCAGCAGTGTCTTGACAATTTCATGCTTGGTGATCTCAGTGGCGCCGAGAGCCTGAAGCTCATTTGTGATGTCGGTGAGGCGATCAAACGTGAGCTGGACATTTTCATTGTCGTTTCTCTTGAAGTGATTGAAGAGATTGCGAAGAACACTGATCCTCTGGTCTCTCTGTGTAGAGACGCCTTCATTGACCTTGGACAGCCAGTCCCAGACTAGCTTTGACGTTTCTAGAGCACTCACACGGCCATAATGTCCTTTGGTCAGATGACCACAGATGATGTTCTTTGTAGTCGAGTCCAGTTGAATGAACTTCTTGACATCAGTAGGGGTGACACCTTCACCAGTTTTGGGAACGCCATTCTTGACGACATACCAGAGGTCGACATCAATGGCTTCAAGATGCATGCGCATCTTATTCTTCCAGTAGGTATATTCTGTTCCATCGAACACGGGGCAAGCAGCGGAGACTTTGATTATCCCTGCAGTCGACATAGCTAAACTCCAGGTGGTTAAACTGAATCACACAAAACAAGGGAGTACCTTGCTCCGATACCAATTGAAAGTGCTAGTTATCGACTAGAGGGGGGGGTGAATAGGCGATTTTTATCAAAGTCTTCAAAACGTGGAAGTTTCGAAGACAAACAATAGAAATAACCTAATTGATATGCAGCGGAAGATAAACTACAACAAGCAAGCCATAGTCAAGTGTGCAATAGCATTAACATACGAAGACTAATAGCAGCTAGGTAGTAGGATCAGGATGGAAGATAGTATGAAGCCAATCAACAATAGTAGTCAAGCAATGAAGTCAATCAGATAAGACAGATAAGCAACGACTTCACGAAGACAAACTCAAGGTAAAGGAGGGAAGAGATAGAACCAGTCACTTGTTGAAGACATTGGATTTGTTGGACCAGTTCCAGTTGCTGTGACAACTGTACGTCTGGTTAGGGAGGCTGAGATTCAACTCAGAAGACCGTGTCTTCACCTTATTCCCCTTGAGCTAAGGTCACTTAGTCCTCGCCCAATCACTCTGGTAAGTCTTCAAGGTAGACTTCCAAACCTTCACAGACTTCGTTCACCCGGCAATCCACAATGACTCTTGGATGCTCGGAACGCGACGCCTAACCGGCTGGAGGATACACAGTCCTCAAGTGTAATAAGTCTTCAGGTCACACAGACAGAAAGACATCAGTGATGCCTAACACTCTTTGGCTCTGGATGTTTGGGCTTTGTCCTCGCAAGGATTTCTCTCTCTCAAATGCTTCGAGGTGGGCTGCTCTCAAACGACAAAAGCCGTATACTAACTCTAAGCAGCCACCAATTTATGGTGTAGGGATGGGCTATTTATAGCCACTAGGCAACCCGACCTGATTTTTCCAAAATGACCCTGGGTCACTAAGGAACTGACACGTGTTCCAACGGTCAGATTTCAAACACACGCGGCAACTTTACTTGGGCTACAAGCAAAGCTGACTCATCCAGCTCTGGATAAGGTTTGCTCTCATTGTCTTCGCTCGAAGACATAGGATTTGAGTTGAGCATCACTTCAGTCACTCTGACTTAGTTCACTTGGACCCCACTTAACAGTACGGTGGTTCCTATGACTCAACAAAGAAGAAAATGAAGCAACGAATCCACATAGTCTTCGCGCTCCATAGTCTTCACGTAATGCCTTCTCATGTCATAGTCTTCAATATGAATATCTTCTCATACCACCATTGTCTTCAATATCTTCATACATTTTTAGGGGTCATCTCCGGTAGGTAAACCGAATCAATGAGGGACACTACCTGCGTTATCCTGCAATTCTCACAAATGCATTAGTCCCTCAACCAACTTTGTCGTCAATACTCCAAAACCAACTAGGGGTGGCACTAGATGCACTTACAGATAGGAAGACCAGTAATCATAGCCATATCCTGGAGCGTCACGGTCATCTCCCCGGTTTGAAGATGGAAACTGTGTGTCTCCGACCTCCAATGATCAATAAGCGCGGTGAATGCTGCAACATTGTTGGGTGGCGTCGACCGGCTGACCAACTGAATGAAAGGGAGAAGTCATGTCTCCCTTACATATGGTGTGTACCTCTCATAACAGCGCATCCACCCAAGGGTGACTCCGTGAGCCCGAAGCTTCAGAGGTGCAAGCTCCTACAAACAAACAAATCATAAAATTACATATGGGGCATTTGTGTTTGAAATAAACAGCCACTTTCATTATTACCCGCTGCTCCACCGACATAGCGTACGACCGGTGTTGTTTGTCCCAATGATCATCGAGAAGCCAAACCATCCTAACAATTTGAAAAAAAAAGCTTTCTTGTCAACTGTGCGTATCTTTTGAATACAAATAAACTAAAGTACACTTACTAGATGCAAAATTCAAAGCATATGTATCCAAAGCATTCTTGTCAAAACAAATATAAGTTCAACACAAATAAACTAAACTAGGCCTACTTCATGCAAGATTAAATACAAATCTCTTTTCCATATAAATTAACATGTCAACCTATGTATCCAAACCATATCTTTTCAATAAAATAAACTAAACTAGGGTTGCAAAATTAGGTACATGCAAGATTAAACATTCAAATCTAATCAAATCAAACAAGGGTTCCTCTAAATCTTCAAAATAGCATACATTATATGGATAGAAAGAAGGGGATCGGAGGATGGTACCTTCTAGGATGGATTGCTGAAGGAATCCACGGACAAAATCGTCAGATCTAAAGGATTTGGGAGAGGGGATTGAGAGGGGGAGAGGAGAGGGCCGCCGCCACGGTTTCTTCTGTTCTGTAACTGGTGGCAATGGGGTGGGTGGGGGAGGAGAGGGCCGCCGCGGCTGGCATCTAAGTCACAGTGCAGCGCCCGAGTGCCAGGTGCTGCACTTTAAATGTGTGGCGCCTAGCACGGAGGCGCTGCACTGCTGGGTGCGGGTCCAAGGGCTGCCACGGTGGACAGATGTGCAACGCCCCCAGCTAGGCGCTGCACCGTAGGGTGTGGCGCCTGCGTGGCAGGCGCTACACAAAAAGATCATCAGCGTGAAATAGTTTCACGGGTAGTTCATTCTGTGATTTGATTTCGTCCCAAGGTCAAAATTGTCAAATTTGCCCTCATTCAACACAGCAAGCTGTGTTATGTTGCAGTATTCCTTTACAGCCATTCTGAGTCAGTGAGCCGTTTGTTAGGAATCCATGGCCGCTTGTTCCTTGAGGATTTCTCTAAAGCATCCACATTATTCATGTACAACTGATGGCTACCAGAGTTCATATGGTAGTCTACAATTTGTGCAATGATCGAATATACAGGTATCTATGTGCAGAACCTTACCAATAGATATGTACACATGTACAACACTGCTCAACTTGGCATCTTAAATTGGTTCCCTCTTTCTGGCCGCATAAAATCATCTTTGGTAATGGTACGTTCACAAGCTAAATCTGAAGCGCCTACGTGCCAGTGTTCCAAGACGGTTCATGGAAAGAGATGCGGTACTGTATAATTTTATAGTTAGAATATAGGTTGCTGCTAACATTTCTAGCTGTAACCAATATGAAAAGCATAATTAAGTGAAGACATAATAGACTGATAAATGAAGACTTAGTTGAAAAGGCGGCAAAATAATCTGATGTTAGTACCCTTAAAATATAAAACTCAAAAAACAGGGTTCACAGTGGAAATGGTGATAAACAATTCCCACGAGTTTCAATACCAAGATAAGCATCTTCTACATGCTGAGTTCATCCACACCAAGTAACAAGCATAGTAATCTATTCGTAATTAAACAAGATCTATCCTGATGAACTAACCAGCAAAATTTCCATGTACTCAGTACTTTCCCAGTATTTTCTCATGTTTCATCGATAAGTCCATCGAGGGTTGTTGATATCCAGGAGACGGCCAAAAGTTGCTAATGCATCATAAAATTTACGGATCCTGAGATAACCCCTTATTGCAGAAACATCGGATTCTCTGAAGTTGGCCTTCTCTGCAATTAGTTCAATAGCACTTATGAGGTAATCATCCATACCCAGGTTCAGTAGACCATCAGCTAGCATGCGGAATGATGAAAACTCTGGTATGAAACCCTTATCTGCCATCTCTACCAAGAAATCAAAAGCTTCTTTAATAGGGCCACCACCACGACAGAGACCACGGAAAACAATTTTATATGTCAAAGCATCAGGAGGCTCACCAACTTCTGTCATCTCCCTATACAGATTCAGAGCATCTCTGCCATTATTCCCTCTAAATAGAGACTGAATCACAGGGTTGAAGGCTTTTGGAGTTGGCCTCATCCCTTTCATCCGCATACCTCTAAGAAGCTTCAAAGCAGCCTGAGTCCGACGAGCCTTGCACAGGCCATTAATGAGTGTTGCATATGTAACAGTATCAACTTCAAATCCATTTTCGGTCATAGTTTGTAAAACATCAGCAGCTTTACCTATGTTTCCTTGCTTGCAGTAATGAGTTAGAATAGAATTGTAAGTGATATTGTTAGGTTGCAACCCTTCACTTATCATTTGTTCAATAAGTTCTGCTGCATCGTCAATCCTTTCGGCCATGCACAATCCATCAACAAGTGTATTGAATGTGATCGCATTCCTTTCAATACCTGTTACATCCATTTGATCAAAAACCTCCTCTGCTTCTTCTATTCTCAATTTCTTGCATAACCCATCGATTATAGTGTTATATGTCACTGTGCTCAGAGGACAACCACTAACTTCCATCTCCTTCAACAAATCCAAAGCTTTGGCAAGCTTCCCCGATGAGCACAGGTTATCAATCAATATATTGTATGTAAGTTCATCAGGGGTGCATCCACTGCTTTTCATCTCTTCAAACAATCGAACAGCAAGATGAGGATCTCCAACCTTACAAAGGGCATCTATCAAAATGTTGAAAGTATAAACATTTGGAGAGAGTCCCTTCACTGTCAGATCGCGTGCAAGGTTCAAGGCTTCCTCAAGCCGATTCTCTGTGCATAGGGCAACAATGAGAGTATTGAAGGTGGTAACGTCAGGCAAACAACTGCTATCCACCATCTGATTTATGACTGCCTTAGCCTCGTCAAGTTCTCCATTTTGACACAAGCAGTTTACAACAGTAGTGTAGGTGAAAACATCTGGATCACTACCCTGCTGGAGCATCAAATCCATGACTTTGAGGGCATGATCAACATGCCCATTTTGGCACAGACCATGAACAAATGTACTGAATGTGACCTGGTCAGGTTCAAAACCATCTGCAATCTCTTGCTGTACATAACTGAGGGCATCTTCGACTCTTCCCAGCTTGCAGTACCCGTTAATCAAAACATTGACTGTTACACTTGTTGGCGAGCATCCCATTTCTGACATCCGAGTCTTCATCCTCAGTGCCGCCTCAATACTCCCCTCCTCGACAAAACCTTGCATCAACGTAGTGAATGTCACCTCGTCAGGTGCCACACCGTTGCTAGACATGTCCTCCAGCATCAAAACTGCAGTCCTAACCTGATGAACTCGACACAACGCATTAATAACCGTGTTGTAAGTGGCAAGGTCAGGTTTGACACCCCGATTGCTCATCTCCGTATAAGCGGACTCAAGGAGCTTGATCTTACTCCCCTCCATAAGAGTACGGAGAAGCTGATTGTACACCACCACCAGTGCGTCCCCCTGAACGCCAAATATGTCGAGCTGGTTCAGAACCAAGTCGAAGGCATCATCGAACATGTGCAGCCGCGCATAGCCCTCTACAAACGACTGCACCACGCCCGGCCCAGCCTGGTGCCCTTCCTGGCGCATCTCCCTGACGAGCACCTTCATGAGGTCGAAGGCGCCGGCCGTCCCGAGCTTCCGGATGATCTCCTCGTAGACGTCGCGGCCGGGCGCGAAGTCGTCCCGCGCGAGCGCCGAGTTGAGCATCCGGAGCGCCGCCTCGGGGTCCGCCTGCTCGCGCAGGGCGGCCAGAAGCGCCTGCTGGTCGGAGGCGAACGCGGACGGCCGGAGGCGTGGCCACCGCCAGCGCGGTACAGGTCGCGGCCGCGGCGCCGGGGAGCCGAGGCTGGACGGCCTGGCCGTCGCCGCCTGCAGCGACGCGCCGGGGCAGGAGGCTAGGCTCGTTGCGAAGGCCATTACGGAAATATCACAAGCATCTGGTGGGCGCACAAGGACCGGCGGCCGGCGGGGCGATTGCTCAAGGGCAACTGATGGTGCGCAAGAGAGGTAAATTGCTCTTTGTTGGAAGCGGAGGAGAAGGCTAGCTGACGCAAGGGGAGCTTGGAAGCTCGTCGCAGCAGGCTCCGGCGGGCGGAGGAGGAATTCGGGAGGGGCAGTGAGGTGAACAAGGGGATAGGATAGGGGGAACGGGGGAGAGAAGTTCCACCTCCCTCGTCGTGTCTACCGCTACCAGATTCCAATGCAATCTGCACCTTTGGATCTGAATCCAGTGGCAGCAAATACCACGGTCGAAAGAAATATGCAATGCCGTATTTGTACAAAAATATCACGGTCTAAGTAATCATGTTTTTTTCCTTCGGAAATGGCAAAGGCTTAAAAGCAACCCACTGAAGTTTTAAAAAATGTACTATATTTTACTGGAAGCATTTCCTATGCCGATTCTCTCAAAAATTATTAAATTAATATAAATTTTATTAAATATGTTACATTCTGCCAAACAGGTGCGGTGAGCCACCAATAAGCAATAAGGCTTTGCGTGCATGCCCGTTATGATACTAGTGAACTATAGTTCCATAATTGCATTGAAGAGCATTCGGCGACGCTGCCCATCAGAATATCCTCTACTTATTTACATCGGGATCCCAATCACTATATTAGTCAGGATGTACTCCATGATTCAACAATCGTGTATATCCCTTTCATATAAATATCAACAGTTGTCCTGGCCTGACCAGTGGCAGAGGAGAAGACCCCATTGTCTACAAAGGCCACCTCCGAACCACCCATCAAATATTAAATGCAACCCGCTGTTACTATGGCCTTGATCAAATCTTGCAAGTACTGGCCATCTCATATCTTAGTTGGACAAAATTTGAGATTGGGAAGATTGATTATGTGATGAAATGTTCCTTCGAGGTTGTGTTTCTGTCGCATAATTTAGTACGACGAAAGAAGTAGTGCTTAATGATGGAGATATGGTAACTGTATTATCAACCATTCGACCCTAATGATGTCGTCAAATTATTATATGTATGCTTACTGAGACGTTTTTTGTACTAATTCCTAGTTTGGCAACATGGTTTTCTTAAAACCGTAGTAATCTAAAACCCATGTATTCAATTACATAAACAATGAAAACTTCAGTTTCAAAAAACCATAGTTTTTTGTTCTTCAATTTAGTAAAAAGTGGTCAAGACATCTCTTCTTGAGTACTAAAAAATGGTATTAGAGATAATATGCCTATAAAACTATGATATTTGTTGAACCCAAGCACCTCAAAGTTTTGAAAACGGTGGTTTATGAGAAAACCATAATATTCTTCAAATACTTCAAAAAAAAACTAGCCCGAGTCTTTGTAGTGGCATCTTTTATTTTACCTTTTACTGTTTTATCTTTCCATTGTAAGTTTTTTTAGGGGTGACTTTCCACTGTAAGTTGCCTGGCAACTTTACATTCATTTATTTCAATCAGTTCTCTGTTGAAAACTGGCACCACTTTGTCAGTCAATGTCTGAGTTAAATGCGATGTGTCTAGTTCACTAGTAAATGAGTATGAACATATTTTATTATTGACATATACACAACGCGTGTTGTATGAAGTCACTGCCAATTCAATAAAAAGTTGCACCAATCCTAAAACTAACGAGTAGTGGCTTAGATTATGGTGGGTGTGGCGTCTGCATCCATTATAGTTTAAGTTATCTACATAGTTTTTTTTTATAAAGAGTCAGCTTTATTGGCTCAAGAGTGGAGCATTAAGAGGAGACAAACACAACGAGCCCATATCCCGGCCTCTACATAGTTAGGTTGCGTACAACCAACATCGACACGTGCACACATAAAACACGTCAACAAATATCAAAGTCATATCAGACTGAAACTATGTGTATGCGAGAGAAAAAAAAAGTGATGGGATCCACGATCAGCAAACTATGGCACTGACCATAGTCGCACCAAACATGTCATGAAACTACACAGACGAGGAAGTTCTTCAACAACAACAACACCTTTCGAAAGGGAGCGATGCTCAAACGGCGCCATCGTTGCATCCAACCACTCAAGGCCGGAATCTAGGTTTTCACCTGGAAGGATAAGTTGAAGCATATCCGAGCAATGCCTTCAACGAGGTAACCATATAAAAACATCGCCATTGCCAACAATAACAAGCTCAGGTAAGACCTTGCTTTTCACCACAGAGGTCGAGACTGAGTGCACCACCATCATCGATGCCACTCATATGTTGTCGCCATCACTTTTCCTTCATTCCAGCAGCGACATGCGATGTGCAACCACCATCACTGCATAACCATCCCTGTGCGTCAAGCCATCGCCTATAGTTTACATCTCACCGCCAAAGTCAATCAAAGGGTCTGGAGGGAGGAACCATCACAAAGAACTTTTGATAGTCACCACAATTCGCGCTGACGTCGCCACCACAAGTCGGTGATCCAGGAGCCGCACATTTGGCCAAGGCCACCCCGGCGTGAGGAGCAGAGCACACTATCGGCCTTAGGTCTACTTTCCCGTTCCTAGGCACCGTGCAACAATTGGGCGCGAGCACAGGGTCAACCACCACGAGCGCAAATCTTGCCATGTGGCATCCAGGCGTGGCTGCATGCATAGCCAAGAGGAGAGAGGACCTTGTTGTGGGAATCCGCAGCAGCAAAGGCGACACACCGGTCCCTCGCCAAGATCAGTTACAAGTCCTTGTGGCTGATACTGCAGCGAACGCATCTCACCGAAGTCTCGCCGGGATTCATCACAAGGGTCAAAGGGGGTACGAAGAGGAGATGGTGTGTAGGTCCTGTAGAGGCCTCGCCAACAGCGGCGAGGAGGGGAGGCGGATTAGGTGGAAGCTAGTGGAGGTTGTGGGGTTCACCTTGTGAGTCGCTCGAGCAGCTCACCAGACATAGGGTTCCGAAGCATTCTCCTCTTTTATTACCTCTGCATAGTTAGCTGACATGTTATCATTACATAGCGTTTTGACCAACGTTAAATTTTAGAAGCAAAAAACCATTTAGACCTCATTGAAATATGCAAAATTTCAGTTGTTTTAAAGATTATCTTGATGTTTCTAAAATGATAGTAATTTTAGTTATTTCAAATATAAGCTTCCAAGGATTATCTTAATGACAGATAGCATTCCACATGTCACCTCCTTCCAAAGGAATCCAAATAGTTGTTAGCCCAATTCGGGCCAGAGTGCAAATGATGAAGCAACCCATTATCCCTCATAACCGGGGTGGGTATCAGCATGGTTCTCACTGATGTGTTGGCCGCCCCAATGTTGAAATTATGTGGTTGGGCACACGAGTGTATGGAGCGCGCCTATGTGTCGCTTATATCATGCATGTTTTTTCGCTTTTTTATTTTTTTATACTTCCAAATATTCTAAATATATATTAACCACATTTTACATGAAACAATTGAAGAATGTTAACCAAGCATTTGAAAAATGATAAATATGTATAAAGAAAATATTTTCCATGTATACGGAAAATGTATAAAAAATAACAATGTGTATGAAAAAAGTTGATCATATATTTAAAAAATGTTAATCAATCATTTAAAAAATTAAGGAAGTATTTAAAAATGTAAACCATGTACTTGAAAATGTTAAATGTGTTTTGAAAAAATATTTTTCATGTACACAAAAAATATATACAAAAATACAATGTGTATGAAAACATGTTGATCATGTATTATAAAAATGTTAACGTGTATAAAAAATTTGCCTAGTGTATAATAAAAAAGTACAACATACACTGGATAAAAGTGGACATAAAAAAACATATATTTTAAAAAATGCTGATTATGAGTTAAAAAATGTTAAACATTTATATAAAAATGTTCCCAATGTCTACAAAAAATGTACATTGTCTGTGATAAATATTTATTGCCATAGAAAATGCTCACTATGCATTGATAAATGTTGACCATGTATTTAAAAGAAATCTTATGTTCGAAAATGTTAAACATGTATTAGATATATACTAAAAATGTACAGTGTGTATGAAAAAAGTAGACATACAAATATAATTTAAAAAATATATTAATCATGTATTTCAAAATATTATATACATATATAAAAATATTTCTGATGTATAAGAAAAATGTGGAATGTGTACTTAACTTTTGACATATGTTGAATAAAAAACCCAATGAAAATTGACAATGAAACAAATAAAACCAATAAAAACCAAAAAATAAAAAGAAAAAAATGAAAGCCAAAGAAAACCAATGCAAAAGAATGAAAGCAGAGAAAACCACGAAAGAATGAAAAAAAACCCATGAAAACCAAGAAAGGAACAAATAAAAAGAAGAAAGAATGAAAAGCAAAAAACCAGTGAAAACTGAGAAAGAAACAAAGGAAAAAGAAGAAAAACAAAGAAAACAATAATCAAAGAAAACCATGAAAGTAACTAAGAAAACCAATGAAAAACAAAGAACAACAGAAAACCGATGAAAATCGGTGAAGAAACAGAAAAAACCGAAAGAAAAAAAAACAAGAGATGATTTTTTTTTAGGGGCAAACAAGAAATGAATAAAAAACCAGAAAGCAAAGGAGGGAAGCCAGCACAGGCAGCTACCGCGAGCGAGCGAACGATGCACGAAAATGGGCCAGCCCGGTATTGTAGCGCGTAGGGAAAAGCTTCAGGTGGCGAGAGTTCTGGCGCGAGTGTATGGCCTGGTGTTTCAAAGAAAAATGTAAGGCCTGGCAATTTTCTCCTCGCTGGTTCATCGCCTGGCAGGTGCAGTGGTAGTCCTTGGGAAATGGGGTAAAGAAAGTATAACAAGCTCTGTTTTTTTTTCAAAGAAACTTTCACAAATTCATTATTTGTATAAAGAATATCAGAAGTAACAAAAATTACAACCAGGTCTATGGACAATCCAACGACGACCACAAGAGCTGGAGTAAGTCAAAGGCGCGTCGCCATTATCGCCCCTCCCTCGTCAAAACTGGTCAAATCTTGTTGTAGTAGATAATCAGGAAGCAATCGTACTAAGGCCCCACAAGGCCAACACATCAAAACACAACAGCCGTCGCCGATGAATAGAGATGTAGATCGGAAGGATGAAACATATAGACACACGACCAAAGACTGGATACAAACATTTCCATCGACTACCAGCACAACATCGGCCGAGTCCCACGAGATCCGACGGAGACACACTATCAAACGTCCCCTTACAATACTAGACACACCATCAAGGCAGGGCTCAGACGTGGGACTCATAATTCCTACCAGGGAACAACACCGTCGCCACAAAACCCTAACTAAGGCACCAACCAATCAAGAATGGGAGTGGGTCCCCAGGGTCCTCTGCATCTCCAGGGTCCAAAGGCCATTGAAGGCGGCGGTGCCGATAGAAGGAGGGGAAACTCTGTCATTATGTGGGTTTTTCTACTTTTCAGAGACTAAAATTGAACCCACTATATAAGCTTCTTTTATGGCTTACTGACTTCCCGCCATATCAAATATGCATAGAAATAGAAATAGCCTGTACCATTAACCAATCGTGTCTCCGGTCTAAGATTTGCATGATGTGAGTACCGACAAGGATCAAAGAGACGCCAATCGAGGAGCTAGCACATGCGTGAAACGATGGATCGACACGACGGGCTAATCGTGATGCGGACTTAAAGGATAACATCGATGGATCTCGCTTGAGTTTGACACGGTAATTGCGACCGCCTAACCAGAACGGCTGCTACAACTTGCCGCGCCGCAACTGCGGCGGCTCTGTTTGCCGCTGGGATGGCCGAGCGACTTTGCTCTTGTGTGCGCACGGTTGGTGTCCCGCTGCCTTCCCGGCGCAACTTTGCGAGATCCCTCCATCATGCATGTCTCGCTCCCGCGCACACAATTTCCTGAGACTAGACGCATGTTCATGAGGGCAGAGGATAGCTCCAAGGGGAGTGACTTCCTTTATAGCCGAAAGCTAGGACAATAGCTATCTCTCCCAATCAAGGGCATGCACGGTAGGGAAACGGAGATCCGCACGGGCACGCAGGTGCAGGAGCACACATCTGTCCGGCCACGCAGCCGTTCAATTGTCGCATGACCCGTAGAAGTTGTTGGATCCCTCAGAAGGGCACAACAAATTGCAAATTTTAGTTTACAATTTTGTCGGTCACAGGTTCCGTAACTTTACGACTTAGTCCGTCGCCCATACTAAGTTTTGAAAGTTGAAACTTAACAAAAATTAAAAACTCCTTTTTTTTGCGGATGAACTTAAAAACTCTTCAAAGCGTATTCAAAATCGATCTCGTTTGAAAGTCCTGTCACCAAAAACATGAATATGCAAAGAAACTTAATTTGGATTTTTGGTTCAAAAAATATAGAAGATTGATAATCAAAAACCAAAGAAAATGAGGCCTGCGTATGCCCACACATGCATGCCCCGCATGCTCGAAGGAAAGGCTAGCCGCCGCCTCCTCCTTCCTCCATAAAAAAGTTAGGATTTCTGCCTCCCGTCGTCGCCGCCGCAGGTCCGCCTCCTCTCCGGTGACCCTAGGGCCATGGGGGCGTGGTGGATCTCGGCAAGGGCCGTCGGGAGGGCTCCGTTTTTAGTCGTTTCTTTCAGTTTTGCTAGGGTTTGTGTCCTGCTCAGGAAGACGAGACGGCGGCGGCTCCCTGAAGATGGAATAAAGGTCTCCCCGCCTAGTCCCCGTTCCGGCGACGCGTCTAGCACCGTTGGTGGGCGTGTGGAGGTGTGTCTCCGGTGGATCTATCTTTGGTGGATTTGCTCGGATCTCGTCGTTGTTCGTCTACGTTCGCGTGTCTTCGGATTGGATCTTTCTGATCTACGTTATTCTTCATCTGCGGCGGTTGCTGTTCTGGTGCGCTGGTCCTACGGGGCCTTAGCACGGCGACTTCCCGACTGTCTGCTACAACAAGTTGTGCCCGACTCCGGCGATGGAGGGGCGATGACGGCGGCGCGCCTTCGGCTCGCTTCAGTGCTGGTAGTCGTCGCTAGGTGGTCTATGGATCTGGATGTAATTTTTATTATTTCTAGTATTCGTTGTACTGTCATGATTGAAGATGAATAGATCGGAAATTTTCTCGCAAAAAAAACATATAATTAATAATATCGTGCCCATTATAATCCTTCAAATTTTTGGCTTGATTGCATCACAGAAAAGAAATTAAAAGGCTCTTTTAAAGGGATTGAGGTAATGCTAAACTTTCTATGGAATCTAGCACAAATGACAAAGGTGCTCGTAGTGGTAGGGTTGCATGTGTGTGTTTCATGGGTGTGTGTGTGTGTGTTATATAAGCGTATGTGTTTGTACTATGTTTCTAAAAAAGTCATGTAAGAATTATTTATAAGATTGAATCCTACAAATAAAATGACAAACTGAAAAAAAATTCTAAGGATTCTAACCCTCCAAAAAATCATTCGAATCAAAGAGGCCGAATCTAGAGGCCACACTATAACTATAAGACAAAGGATACTCAGATGGTTATGGAAAACTGGTTGAAAACCAGTTAGAGCCTCTTTGATTCACATGATTCTTAAAACGCAGGGACATGAAAACGTGGCATTAGAGTGTTCTATCCCATAGGTTCCTTTCTCGTCCTCTTTTTCCTTCCGTGAAACCCTATACGCTACAAGAGATCCAACACGAGGTGTAAATAGGCACCCAGATTCTGGTGTCACCGGGGTTCCCTCACCTCCGACGTTGGATGGAGGAATGGGAACCCGAGGAACTTGTTACGTGTGCGTTCAGTAGTCTAGTTGTCTTGATTAAGTCTTTGGTTGTTCATGGCTTCGGCTCGAGTGGTGACAAATAAGTTTACTTGTGATTCTTGGTTGTCGCTGTTGGATCTCGGAGTTGGTGTCTACGACGGTTGTCGCGGGTTCTTCGAATCAGGGGGGGCATGTGTCTTTGCGCTGGTGTCAAGGTATTTGTATTCTTGTTCCTACTCTTTGGTTGATATGGAAGACCAATCCTTGGAGATTGGGGTGATGCCCCCACCCCCAATTGTTTTTGCAACAACGACGAGGTTGTGGCCTCCTTTTCTCCCTACGGGTGTCTCCCTGGCATGACAAATCGACCTATGGTGATTCATGATCCCTCTCCATTGTAATATGACATTCTTGTCACCGTCGTTGGGAAGCCAATGCAAGTATTATTCATGAGAAGGTTCGACTTTAGGATTTGCAATCTACACAAGGCTTCTACAATGAGGGCTTCTTCTTTGGAGGCATTGATCCACCTGGACCCCTGACCACAAGATACAATATTAGGCCGACTTCAACTATGGAACAGGGAGCGGCATGGCTTTGGCTCATGTTGGAAATTGAGTTTGTTTGCCCCACTAAGAACCAGATTGTAATTTCCTTTTTCTTGGGATGTCTTTTACAATTCATACTATTTAGTATAAATCCATAGGCTTATTCGCAAAAAGAGTGTTCTATCCTATAGGATTACAAAACTACTTGAATTTGCATGGAAGAGTGTTTGATAGCATTGGAAAACAAATAAATTTTACCAAGAAATTTGAGTGGATGAAAATTTTCCTCCAAAATAGAGTACAAAGAGTCATGTGGAAAAAATTCTAAGGATTCCACTCATACAAATCAAACGACCGCCATAGCAAAAAAAACACTAAGGATCCAAATCCTCTAAGGAAACCTATGAAATTCCTTAAATCAAAGTAGACCTTAGAAAAACGAAAACACAAAAAGGAAAAAAAAAACTAGAACATAAGGATAGGGTTTAGATGGAAGATTGATTTACTATCATCTTTGTTATTATCCAGTTAGCTAAATATCTTTATTTGGCTTGAATGTATTCTATCGACATCGTGCTCATCTCCATATTTTGCATCCACTCTAATCGTGGATAAGGCCATATGAAGTTGGAGGCGGTCGTGACTGGAGTGGGGTTAAGGCTCAAAGATTACATGTTAGGGTGAGATATTGATGCTCACCATTGGCAAATGAGAACTACTTGTACCTCTACTTATAGGGATGGTTGTGAGAATTAGTGGAGGCACAATTGGTGCGCTAGTTTGAAACGATGGGTCGACGAGCTAGAGCAGATGGAATGTGGTGAGCCCTCATGGTTAGCATTGTGGTGGAAAGTGGCAAGAAAGGAAGACGAGGGCGGCTCCGGCTGCTCGCGGAAGGAAAGACAGGGTGAGGGTTGATGTCTGCTAGACTACGTCGGTATTTCCCCAAAGAGGAAGGGATGATGCAGCACATCGACGGTAGGTATTTCCCTCGGTGATGAGACCAAGGTTATCGAACCAGTAGGAGAACCAAGCAACACTACGTAAACAACACCTGCACACAAATAACAAATACTCGCAACCCGATGTATAAAAGGGGTTCTCAATCCCTTTCGGGTAATGGTGCCAGAGATTGGCAAATGGACGTGAGAAAGTTGTAATAAATTGAAAGATAGATCTCGCGGGAACGCGAGATAAATAAATTGCAGCAAGGTATTTTTGTATTTACGGTTTAATAGATCTGAAAATAAAAGCAAATAAAAATAGATGACGAAGGCAAATATAATAAGAAAGAGACCTCGGGGCCGTAGTTTTCACTAGTGGCTTCTCTCGAGAAAAATAGCAAACGGTGGGTAAACGAATTACTGTTGGGCAATTGATAGAACTTCAAATAATCATGACGATATCTAGACAATGATCATTATATAGGCATCACGTCCGAGATTAGTAGACCGACTCCTGCCTGCATCTACTACTATTACTCCACACACCGACCGCTATCCAGCATGAATCTAGTGTATTAAGTGTTGGGGAACGTAGTAATTTCAAAAAAAATTCCTACGCACACGCAAGATCATGGTGATGCATAGCAACGAGAGGGGAGAGTAATGTCCACGGACCCTCGTAGACCGTAAGCGGAAGCGTTATGACAACATGGTTGATGTAGTCGTACGTCTTCACGATCCGACTGATCCAAGTACCGAACGTACGGCACCTCCGAGTTCAGCACACGTTCAGCTCGATGACGATCCCCGGACATCGATCTAGCAAAGTGTCGGGGATGAGTTCCGTCAGCACGACGGCGTGGTGACGATGATGATGTTCTACCGGCGCAGGGCTTCGCCTAAACTCCGCGACGATATGAGCGAGGTGTAATATGGTGGAGGGGGGCACCGCACACGGCTAAGGAACGATCACGTAGATCAACTTGTGTGTCCTAGGGTGCCCCCTGCCCCCGTATATAAAGGAGCAAGGGGTGGTGCGGCCGGACCTAGGAGGAGGCGCGCCGGAGGAGTCCTACTCCCACCGGGAGTAGGACTCCCCCCTTTCCCTAGTTGGACTAGGGCTTGGGGGGAAGGAGGAGAGGGGGGAAAGAAAAGGGGGGGCGCCGCCCCCCCTCCTTGTCCTATTCGGACTTGGGGGGGGAGGGGCACGCGGCTGCCCCTAGGCCTCCTCTCCTCTTCCTCCACTAGGCCCAATAAGGCCCATTAGGTCACCGGGGGGTTCCGGTAACCTCCCGGTACTCCGGTAAAATGCCGATTTCACCCGGAACACTTCCGATGTCCAAACATAGGCTTCCAATATATCAATCTTTATGTCTCGACCATTTCGAGACTCCTCGTCATGTCCGTGATCATATCCGGGACTCCGAACAAACTTCGGTACATCAAAACTTATAAACTCATAATAAAACTGTCATCTTAACGTTAAGCGTGCGGACCCTACGGGTTCGAGAACTATGTAGACATGACCTAGAACTATTCTCGGTCAATAACCAATAGCGGAACCTGGATGCTCATATTGGCTCCTACATATTCTACGAAGATCTTTATGGTCAAACCGCATAACAACATACGGTGTTCCCTTTGTCATCGGTATGTTACTTGCCCGAGATTCGATCATCGGGATCCAATACCTAGTTCAATCTCGTTACCGGCAAGTCTCTTTACTCGTTACGTAATGCATCATTCCATAACTAACTCATTAGCTACATTGCTTGCAAGGCTTATAGTGATGTGCATTACCGAGAGGGCCTAGAGATACCTCTCCGACAATCGGAGTGACAAAACCTAATCTTGAAATACGCCAACCCAACATGTACCTTTGGAGACACCTGTTGTACTCCTTTATAATCACCTAGTTACGTTGTGACGTTTGGTAGCACCCAAAGTGTTCCTCCGGTAAACGGTAGTTGCATAATCTCATAGTTACAGGAACATGTGTAAGTCATGAAGAAAGCAATAGCAATATACTAAATGATCAAGTGCTACGCTAACGGAATGGGTCATGTCAATCACATCATTCTCCTAATGATGTGATCCCGTTAATCAAATGACAACACATGTCTATGGTTAGGAAACATAACCATCTTTGATTAATGAGCTAGTCAAGTAGAGGCATACTGGTGACGTTATGTTGGTCTATGTATTCACACATGTATTATGTTTCCGGTTAATACAATTCTAGCATGAATAAGAAACATTTATCATGATATGAGGAAATAAATAATAACTTTATTATTGCCTCTAGGGCATATTTCCTTCAGTCTCCCACTTGCACTAGAGTCAATAATCTAGATTACACAGTAATGATTCTAACACCCATGGAGTCTTGGTGCTGATCATGTTTTGCTCGTGGAAGAGGCTTAGTCAATGGGTCTGCAACATTCAGATCCGTATGTATCTTGCAAATCTCTATGTCTCCCACCTGGACTTTATCCCAGATGGAATTGAAGCATCTCTTGATGTGCTTGGTCCTCTTGTGAAATCTGGATTCCTTTGCCAAGGCAATTGCACCAGTATTGTCACAGAAGATCTTCATCGGTCCCGATGCACTAGGTATGACACCTAGATCGGAAATGAACTCCTTCATCCAGACTCCTTCATTTGCTGCTTCCGAAGCAGCTATGTACTCTGCTTCACATGTAGATCCCGCCACGACGCTTTGTTTAGAACTGCACCAACTTACAGCTCCACCGTTTAATAAAAACACGTATCCGGTTTGCGATTTAGAATCGTCTGGATCAGTGTCAAAGCTTGCATCGACGTAACCGTTTACGACTAGCTCTTTGTCACCTCCATATATGAGAAACATATCCTTAGTCCTTTTCAGGTATTTCAGGATGTTCTTGTTCGCTGTCCAGTGATCCACTCCTGGATTACTTTGGTATCTTCCTGCCAAGCTTATTGCTAAGCACACGTCAGGTCTGGTACACAGCATTGCATATAGAGCCTATGGCTGAAGCATAGGAAACATCTTTCATTTTCTCTCTATCTTCTGTTGTGGTCGGGCATTGAGTTTGACTCAACTTCACACCTTGTAGTATGGGCAAGAACCCTTTCTTTGCCTGATCCATTTTGAACTTTTTCAAAACTTTATCAAGGTATGTGCTTTGTGAAAGTCCAATTAAGCGTCTTGATCTATCTCTATAAATCTTGATGCCCAATATATAAGCAGCTTCACCGAGGTCTTTCATAGAAAAACTTTTATTCAAGTATCCCTTTATGCTATCCAGAAATTCTATATCATTTCCAATTAATAATATGTCATCTACATATAATATCAGAAATGCTACAGAGCTCCCACTCACTTTCTTGTAAATACACGCTTCTCCAAAAGTCTGTATAAAACCATATGCTTTGATCACACTATCAAAGTGTTTATTCCAACTCCGAGATGCTTGCACCAGTCCATAAATGGATCGCTGGAGCTTGCACACTTTGTTAGCACCTTTTGGATCAACAAAACCTTCTGGCTGCATCATATACAACTCTTCTTCCAGAAATCCATTCAAGAATGCAGTTTTGACATCCATTTGCCAAATTTCATAATCATAAAATGTAGCAATTGCTAACATGATACGGACAGACTTAAGCATCGCTACGGGTGAGAAAGTCTCATCGTAGTCAACCCCTTGAACTTGTCAACAAGTCGAGCTTTATAGACAGTTACATTACCATCAGCGTCAGTCTTCTTCTTAAAAATCCATTTATTCTCAATGGCTTGCCGATCATCGGGCAAGTCAACCAAAGTCCATACTTTGTTCTCATACATGGATCCCATCTCAGATTCATGGCCTCTAGCCATTTTGCGGAATCTGGGCTCATCATCGCTTCCTCATAGTTCGTAGGTTCATCATGGTCAAGTAACATGACTTCCAGAATAGGATTACCGTACCACTCTGGTGCGGATCTTACTCTGGTAGACCTACGAGGTTCAGTAGAAACTTGATCTGAAGTTTCATGATCAATATCATTAGCTTCCTCACTGATTGGTGTAGTTGTCACAGGAACCGGTTCTTGTGATGAACTACTTTCCAATAAGGGAGCAGGTACAGTTACCTCATCAAGTTCTACTTTCCTCCCACTCACTTCTTTCGAGAGAAACTCCTTCTCTAGAAAGGATCCGAATTTTGCAACGAAAATCTTGCCTTCAGATCTGTGATAGAAGGTGTACCCAACAGTCTCTTTTGGGTATCCTATGAAGACACATATCTCCGATCTGGGTTCGAGCTTATCTGGTTGAAGTTTCTTCACATAAGCATCGCAGGCCCAAACTTTAAGAAACGACAACTTTGGTTTCTTGCCAAACCACAGTTCATGAGGCGTCGTCTCAACGGATTTTGATGGTGCCCTATTTAACGTGAATGCGGCCGTCTCTAAAGGATAACCCCAAAACGATAGCGGCAAATCAATAAGAGACATCATAGATCGCATCCTATCTAGTAAAGTACGATTACGACGTTCGAACACACCATTTCATTGTGGTGTTCCGGGTGGCGTGAGTTGCGAAACTATTCCGCATTGTTTCAAATGTAAACCAAACTCGTAACTCAAATATTCTCCTCCACGATCAGATCGTAGAAATTTTATTTACGACGATTTTCCACTTCACTCTGAAATTCTTTGAACTTTTCAAATGTTTCAGACTTGTGTTTCATTAAGTAGATATACCCATATCTGCTCAAATCATCTCTGAATGTGAGAAAATAACGATACCCGCCGCGAGCCTCAACATTCATTGGACCACAAACATCAGTATGTATGATTTCCAACAAATCAGTTGCTCGCTCCATAGTTCCGGAGAACGGCGTTTTAGTCATCTTGCCCATGAGGCACGGTTCGCAAGTACCAAGTGATTCATAATCAAGTGATTCCAAAAGCCCATCAGTATGGAGTTTCTTCATGCGCTTTACACCGATATGACCTAAACGGCAGTGCCACAAATAAGCTGCACTATCATTATCAACTCTGCATCTTTTGGTTTCAACACTATGAATATGTGTATCACTACTATCGAGATTCAATAAAAATAGACCACTCTTCAAGGGTGCATGACCATAAAAGATATTGCTCATATAAATAGAACAACCATTATTCTCTGACTTAAATGAATAACCGTCTTGCATCAAACAAGATCCAGATATAATGTTCATGCTCAACGCTGGCACCAAATAACAATTATTTAGGTCTAAAACTAATCCCGATGGTAGATGTAGAGGTAGCGTGCCGACCGCGATCACATTGACTTTGAAACCATTTCCCATGCACATTGTCACCTCGTCCTTAGCCAATCTTCGCTTAATCCGTAGTCCCTGTTTCGAGTTGCAAATATTAGCAACAGAACCAGTATCAAATACCCAGGTACTACTGCGAGCATTAGTAAGGTACACATCAATAACATGTATATCACATATACCTTTGTTCACTTTGCCATCCTTCTTATCCGCCAAGTACTTGGGGCAGTTCCGCTTCCAGTGTCCAGTCTGCTTGCAGTAGAAGCACTCAGTCTCAGGCTTAGGTCCAGACTTGGGTTTCTTCTCTTGAGCAGCAACTTGTTTGCTATTCTTCTTGAAGTTCCCCTTCTTCTTCCCTTTGCCCTTTTTCTTGAAACTGGTGGTCTTGTTAACCATCAACACTTGATGCTCCTTCTTGATTTCTACCTCCGCGGCTTTTAGCATTGCGAAGAGCTCAGGAATAGTCTTGTCCATCCCTTGCATATTATAGTTCATCACGAAGCTCTTGTAGCTTGGTGGCAGTGATTGAAGAATTCTGTCAATGACACTATCATCAGGAAGATTAACCCCCAGTTGAATCAAGTGATTATTATACCCAGACATTTTGAGTATGTGTTCACTGACATAACTATTCTCCTCCATCTTGCATCTATAGAACTTATTGGAGACTTCATATCTCTCAATCCGGGCATTTGCTTGAAATATTAACTTCAACTCCTGGAACATCTCATATGCTCCATGACGTTCAAAACGTCGTTGAAGACCCGGTTCTAAGCCGTAAAGCATGGCACACTGAACTATCGAGTAGTCGTCAGCTTTGCTCTGCCAGACGTTCTTAACGTCGTCAGTTGCATCAGCAGCAGGCCTGGCACCCAGCGGTGCTTCCAGGACGTAATTCTTCTGTGCAGCAATGAGGATAATCCTCAGGTTATGGACCCAGTCCGTGTAATTGCTGTCATCATCTTTTAACTTTGCTTTCTCAAGGAACGCATTAAAATTCAACGGAACAACAGCACGAGTCATCTATCTACAACAAACATAGACAAGCAAAATACTATCAGGTACTAAGTTCATGATAAATTTAAGTTCAATTAATCATATTACTTAAGAACTCCCACTTAGATAGACACCCTCTAATCCTCTAAGTGATTGCGTGATCCATATCAACTACACCATGTCCGATCGTCACGTGAGATGGAGTAGTTTCAACAGTGAACATCAATATGTCGATCATATCTACTATATGATTCACGCTCGACCTTTCGGTCTCCGTGTTCTGAGGCCATATCTGTTATATGCTAGGCTCGTCAAGTTTAACCTGAGTATTCCATGTGTGCAACTGTTTTGCACCCGTTGTATTTGAACGTAGAGCCTATCACACCCGATCATCATGTGGTGTCTCAGCACGAAGAACTTTTGCAACGGTGCATACTCAGGGAGAACACTTCTTGATAATTTAGTGAGAGATCATCTTAAAATGCTACCGTCAATCAAAGCAAGATAAGATGCATAAAGGATAAACATCACATGCAATCAATATAAGTGATATGATATGGCCATCATCATTTTGTGCTTGTGATCTCCATCTTCGAAGCACCGTCGTGATCACCATCATCACCGGCGCGACACCTTGATCTCCATCGTAGCATCGTTGTCGTTACGCCATCTATTGCTTCTACGACTATCGCTACCGCTTAGTGATAAAGCAAAGCAATTACAGGGCGTTTGCATTTCATACAATAAACCGACAACCATATGGCTCCTGCCAGTTGCCGGTAACTTCGGTTACAAAACATGATCATCTCATACAATAAAATATAGCATCACGTCTTGACCATATCACATCACAACATGCCCTGCAAAAACAAGTTAGACGTCCTCTACTTTGTTGTTGCAAATTTTATGTGGCTGCTACGGGCTGAGCAAGAACCGTTCTTACCTACGCATCAAAACCACAACGATAGTTCGTCAAGTTAATGCTGTTTTAACCTTCGCAAGGACCGGGCGTAGCCACACTCAGTTCAGCTAAAGTGAGAGAGACAGACACCCGCCAGTCACCTTTAAGCACGAGTGCTCCTAACGGTGAAACCAGTCTCGCGTAAGCGTACGCGTAATGTCGGCCCGGGCCGCTTCATCTCACAATACCGCTGAGCCAAAGTATGACATGCTGGTAAGCAGTATGACTTGTATCGCCCACAACTCATTTGTGTTCTACTTGTGCATATGACATCTATGCATAAAACCAGGCTCGGATGCCACTGTTGGGGAACGTAGTAATTTTTAAAAAAATTCCTACGCACACGCAAGATCATGGTGATGCATAGCAACGAGAGGGGAGATTAATGTCCACGTACCTCATAGACCGTAAGCGGAAGCGTTATGACAACGCGGTTGATGTAGTCGTACGTCTTCACGATCTGACCGATCCAAGTACCGAACGTACGGCACCTCCGAGTTCAGCACATGTTCAGCTCGATGACGATCCCCGGACACCGATCCAGCAAAGTGTCGGGGATGAGTTCCGTCAGCACGACGGCGTGGTGATGATGATGATGTTCTACCGGCGCAGGGCTTCGCCTAAACTCCGCGACGATATGACCGAGGTGGAATATGGTGGAGGGGGGCACCACACACGGCTAAGGAACGATCACGTAGATCAACTTGTGTGTCCTAGGGTGCCCCCCTGCCCCCGTATATAAAGGAGCAAGGGGTGGTGCGGCCGGCCCTAGGAGGAGGCGCGCCGTAGGAGTCTTACTCCCACCGGGAGTAGGACTCCCCCCTTTCCCTAGTTGGACTAGGACTTGGGGGGAAGGAGGAGAGGGGGGAAAG